>NW_027095730.1:0-229917 GCF_036850995.1 Saccopteryx leptura
CTGAAGTTGTCCTGGTAGGGGTCCTTGAGGGTTAACTCCAAATGAGGGGGCAGTATAGGACCCCTTGGACAGGACTTCCCAATCTGCCGTGCTGCTTCCCGAGAAAGTTGAAACTGTTTACACCGGGCTGCAGCGTTCTGGTGACAAATAGTATGAGACTGACTTGCTCAGTCTGTCATGGTTGCTCCATATAATTTTCTTTTGGGTAGCTTGATCAACAAGGGCATTCCTAGGCCCTGGCCGGTTGGCTCAGTGGTAGAGCATTGGCCTTATGTGCAGGATTCCTGGGCCAGAGCACACAAGAGAAGCGCCCATCTACTTCTCCACCCCTCCTCTTCTCCCTCCTCTCCATCTCTCTCCTCCCCTCCCACAGCCAAGGCTCCACTGGAGCAAAGCCACCCTGGGCACTAAGGATGGCCCCATGGCCTCTGCCTCAGTTGTTAGAATGGCTCTGGTTGCAACAGAGCAACACCCCAGATGGGCAGAGCATTCCCCCCTGGTAGGCATGCCAGGTGGATCCCGGTCAGGCACATGCAGGAGTCTGTCTGACTGCCTCCCCATTTCCATCTTCAGAAAAATACAAAAAATAAATAAATAAAAGAAAAAATACAACAAAAAACAAACAAAAAAAGAAAAGAGTAAAAAAAAAAAAGAAAAGAGTAAAAAAAAGGGGGGGCATTCCTTTGTGTTAAAGCTCCAGGGAGCATGGAGTGAGCTTGAGTATGTCCTATAAAACATGGAGCTCTATGTTGACATATAAGTCTTTGAAGAAGAAGGAACTGCTGAAATAGTTCATCAGCATTTGTCCCTAAGACAGCAGTCTTTATAGTGGAAACACCATAAGTAAATATTTGCTGTCTGTCTATAGATTAAAGGGGGAATATGGCAAATGCTGAAAAGCCATGATCTTTGTGCCCCTCCCCTCCCCCAACCCCAACCTCCTCCCTCTCCTCCCCCCACCCTGTAACCCCAACACTGAGTAATGTCTTTTAATATGTAAAGAGACATCTTTCTATCATTGTGTTGACTTATAAATTTTGTTTTCTCCAAAATGATGTATACCTTGCAAATTGAACATGGTCCTATCATGTTAAAGGACATACGACTATAACCACTAGTGGTAAAGGGCACCTAATTGCAATTATTGCTTCTGTACTTCCTGCTTGCAAAACTATAAAAACTAGGTAAAACAAAGGGCCAGCGCTCTCCCTCAGATTTCTTTCAAAGTTGCCGCTGCTTGGCTAAACTAGACTATAAAGCTTTGGTGTGGAGTTGACGGATTTTGTTCATGTCTTCAATGTTTTGAGTCTCTCCAGATTAGGCTTAACAGACCAAGCAGGGCGAGCGGCAGTTTCTGCTGGCTGCTGCACAAAGTCACGTGGCCATGTCTCCCCCTAGGACCCTGAAGCCTTCAGGGACATACGCGTCTACTTCTCCTGGAGGGGTGGCTGCCTTGCGTGACCAGGAGAAGGTGCGTTGCCCCAACGTGGAGAAGAACCAGAACGCGCTGCTGCACTCAGGTGACGGGGCACGGAAACCAGGATGTAGGAACTGTGGGCAGCAGGCCCACCTGAGTGGGGGCTGCTCCTTCAAGCAATTTGCTTCGGGGACCAGGATTTTGTTTCTCCCCAGGCTTCAGAGCCCCTCTAACCACTTTTATGGTTTACCGCTTGCAGGACACCAAAACCCTGGCGGTGGACACTGAGATCTCACATGAAAAATGGACTAGGAGGCAACAAGGTGAGGGGCCACAGGCATGGCGCTGCCCTTTTGAAACTGACAATGGTCAGGTCCCAGTGTCTCAACAGCTAACAAGGGACAGAGCTTGCATTTAGCAAACAAACGCGATGCAAACAGTGCATTGTGCAGTAAGGGGCGATTTGCTACACTGCTTCCATGTGTAAATAATTACACATATTTATAGATGTGTTAATGAGCAGGGATGGTATAGAAGTATAAAATTAGCACATAAGAAATAACTCATTCAGAGCACTTGTCATCACAAGAGGAGGAGGAAGGTCTGGCCGATGAGCAGTGCTTCAGAACAAGGCTGTCTGGGCAGTGCTGGCCACATTGCACATGGGAAAGGATTAAACGTGGTGATTAAGGCAGCTGGGGTTGTAAGCCAGGGACCATTGTATCAGGCCCTGTGTCAGCCATCTCTTCAATGTGTCTGGAAAACACTCTAGTTAAAAATTGGGTAAGAGAAAACCATTTGTAGATTTCAGTTCCTCTGAGTCCTCTAGAAAGGCTAATAAGTATGGCCTAGGTATGTGGGATAGACTTTGGATAGGCCTGGATTTAAACTCTACTAAATTCAGAGTGAATTTAACACTGGAGATTTGGGCAAATCTTACAAATTCTCTGAGCTCTTGAATACTAATGTGTAAGGTAAAGATACATGCATATATTTTTTGAAAGTGTTGAATTCAATTTATTTATTTGCATATGTATTTGTTTATATTTTAGGTAAGATGACGGAAGATAGTGAGGCTGACTCTCATATGCACTCTTACAAGGATCTACCTGGTAACCCCAATTTCTGAATACTGAGCTGGTTTTTAGCACCTCAGAATGATGTGCTCCAGCCAACCGAGCTTTCTCAGTGCCCAGGGCCAATGCTAGAACCAATTTAACTGCTGGCTGCAGAAAAGAAAGAAGGAGAGAACTGGGAAAGGGAGGGGTGGAGAAGCATATGGTTGCTTCTCTTATGTACTATGACTGTAATCACACCCAGGACATACAATGGGCAAACACTCTATCCACTGAGCCACAGTCTAGGGCAAAAATTCAATATAAAAAAACTGACATTTTCATGTTGTCCAATAAATACACCCCTGATACTAAAGACCATACCATGTTGGTGTTGTATACTAGGCCTTTCCTCAATAACTTACATATACTCTGCCCTAAATATATATTTTATGAATAACTAAAAGTTGGGAAATTAAACCTCATAATGGGAAGATCTAGAAACAAATTTTGAATTGACCATCTGTAGTCAGTGTAGAGGCTTACTATTATAGAGAAGTTCTGAGCCAATAGTTGACAAAAGAATATACAAGAGTATAAAGAAGAATGAATGATAATTTGATGGGAGGACATTATGTGTTTTTTGACAAAGTAGGGACTAACACTCCAGACTCCACCAAACTCACTCTTCTTTAACTTAGAACTCAGGAGAAAGGAGACTGAAGTAAAGATGTATAGCCTACAAGAAAGAAAAGGCCAAGTGTACCAAGAGGTCAGCGAGCCCCAGGACGATGACTACCTCTGTAAGTGACCCTCACAATGCATATTATCTGTTCATACAATAATTTCATCTGGTCATTTGGTCATTAGAGAATTCTGTTCCCCTATGCATCTGAACTACAGAATTGAGGCTCAATGATGTGAGTGCCTGCACTCTCTCTGAAGTTCTGTATGTCCAGGAACATGTACTATACCTTCCCTAATCCCTGTTGCTCTCACCCCCAGATAGTGAGAACTGTCAGAACTTCTTCATTGACAGTTGTGATATGCATGGGCCTCCTACATTTGTAAAAGACAGTGCAGTGGATAAGGAGCATCTGAACCACGCAGCCCTCACTCTGCCCCTGGGTTGAGAATCAGACCATCGGGCATTGCTGAAGCTGGTCTTGGAGTGTGGAATGAGGCATCTGCTCTGCCAGTGGGTCTGCACTTTGGCCCTTATAAGGGCCAGATCACAGAAGATGAAGAGGCAGGCAACAACAGATACTCCTGGCTTGTGAGAAGTATTTACCTCTTCCTGTCTTGTGACTTCCCACATCCCTGCCATGGCTTGGTGGGACCTGTCTTTCTACATACTAGGACATGGATGGAGACAATATGGTTAGCTCTGGGTACTGAGTAGGCTTTGCAGACCATGGAGCTCCTGTTGAGGATCACAGGTTAAGTGGGAGCAATGTGGTACAGACACAAAGGAATGCCTCCTTCCAGCCCTAAGTGGACAGGTCAACTCAGATGTAATGAGTAAAGAAAGTATCATGTGGTCACTAGTGGCAATGCATGCAAGCTGAAAGAGCTTTGTTGACAGTAGAGTAAAATAATTTTATTAACTCATCATCCAACAAAAGCCTTTATTTTTTCTTCCTGAAATGCAGATCACTAAAGGGAGAAACTGCCATGAGTATGTGGATGGGAAGGATGAATCCTGGGCCAACTGGATGAGGTAAGGCCAAGAATTTTCTGGGAGTCACGAAAACACTCATCCCTCTCAGGCCCATACAGCTTTCTTTCTCATCATGCCTCCCTCACTGGTATCCCTCAATCTTCTGTTTCTCTTTTTTCTCCATTCAGTACTCTTTTAAAGCAAGAAGTATATAGAGGAAAAAAGAAGATAAAAATATAGCTTATGTCCTCAAAATATAAATCTCTATGCTAGACAAAATTTAGGCACTGAAAAAAATTTTGAGGGCTTGGATTACACTTTAATTGATTTAATGAACATTATCTAAGCAAGCCCTAACTATAGTATATATTCCATGTTAGAGGAAGGTATTCATTATTAAAACAGATTATATAACCCATCTTCTTATGGAGGACGAATTGCAGACAGAGTAAAACAATTGATTTTAAAAATGTTTAACTCTAATTTTCCTATTTTTTGAGAAGTGCACAGTGCCAGGACACCTAAACCAAGGATAGCCTAAACCTGTGAGGGCAGCAAATTATCCCAGCCTCACTTCTAACTAGAACTTAGTTCTGAAGCCTGCAGAGCAATAATCATTTGCCACTTTCCTAGGGGCTCTTTTACCAAAGTCTACAGAATGTGAATAAGCTATTATTGTTCTGAATGATTTTGCTAAGATAAAGAGACCTCCAAGTTCTGATCAGTTGGCTCAGCGGTAGAGCATCAGCCTGATCATGGAAGTCCAGGGTTTGATTCCCAGCCAGGGCCCAAGGAAGTGCTCATCTGCTTCTCTACCCTTCCTCTTCTCCTTCATCTCTATCTTTCTCTTCCCTTCCTGCAGCCAAGGCTATATTATATTGGAGCAATGTTGGGCTGAGCACTGAGGATGGCTCAATGGCCTCTGCCTCAGGTGCTAGAATGGCTTCAGTTGCAGCTGCACAATGCTGAGATAGGCTGAGTATCTCCCCCTGGTGGACATTCCAGGTAGATCCTCATTGGGTGCATGCAGGAATTTGTCTGCCTCCCCATTTCTCACTTTGGTGGGGCAGGGGGACCTCCAGGTGTTTTTGGAAACCTGGGTGAGGCATCAAGCACTACCTAAATAAAATGTGAGAAGAAATGAGAAAGGCCTCTCAAAAAAAATGAACTTAGACTGAGTATTGAATGATGTGAACTAATCTAGACACAGAGTCTTACATCAAGTATCAAGTTCTGTGATATAAACAGGACCTAAGTTAGTTTAGAGAAGTTAGAGGTCACTGGGTTTTATGGCCAATCAGGGTGGAGGTTACATCTAAAATTGGCTTTGGAAAATGGTATTAGGCAGGATGAGCACCGTAAGCAGGACCTGAAGATAGAAAGTAGTATTGCATTGTGACAGGCTCAGACATTGAACAGAAGGTTCTCTGGGAGCACTGTGAGAGTGGGTGACATCAGAGCCCGAGTGTCAGGTTCAGAGCTGGACATGGATCTGAGAGGTAGTAGAAACTCATCATCTGTGGGTTTCTTTTCTCTCACCTGCCTCAATCTTAGGTATGTGAACTGTGCCCGGGATGATGAAGAGCAGACCCTGGTGGCCTTTCAGTATCACAGGCAGATTTTCTATCGAACCTGCCAGCTCATCAAGACAGACTGTGAGCTGCTAGTCTGGTATGGTGACAAGTATGGCCAGAAGCTGGGCATCAACTATGGAAGCAAGCAGAAGAGAGAGCTCTCAGCAGCTAGAGGTGGGCACAACCATTCTTCAAAATGGAAAGAAAAAAGAGAACTCGCCTTAGAAATGTTCATGATATACTCTAAAGTCAGTAAGATTTTGAATCAGATGGTTCAGAAATTAAGGATTCCTTTCATACGCCTTTGATACTTAGGAGAAATTTTAAAATTTATTTAGTTTTTTAAATTTTTTTCTTCTTTTTATTTTAATTAATTGTGTTTACATAGATTCTAGGGTGACCTCGAATGCATCTCCCCTTTCCCCATTCCCCTCAACATCTCCTTCCCCCCCTCCCTACAGTACCCTCCCCTCTTTTCTTCAGGTTTATTCCATCCTATCATCCCCTTTCCCTCTGTCCTCTTTTTCTCTGGTCCCTTTGATCTCTCCTCTGTCTCAATTCTGTTCCTCAGTTCTCATTATTCTTTGGATTCCTCAAATGAGTGATGTCATATGATATTTTTCTTTCTCTGCCTGGCTTATTTCACTCAACAAAATAGTTTCCAGGTCCCTCCATATTGTTGCAAAAGGTAATATTTCCTTCTTTTTCATAGCCCCATAGTATTCCATTGTATATATGTACCACTGCTTTTTAATCCACTCGTACACTGATGGACACTTGGGCTGTTTCCAGATCTTTGATATTCTGAACAATGCTGCCATAAACGTGGGGGTGCATTTTTTTTTTCAGTCGGTGATATGGTGTCCTTGGGATATATTCTTATAAGTGGGATGGCTAGGTCAAAGGGCAGTTCCATTTCTAATTTTTTAAGGAATCTCCATACTGTTTTTTTCCACAGTGGTTGCACCAGTCTGCATTCCCACCAGCAGTGCAGGAGGGTACCCCTTTCTCCATATCTTTGCCAGCACATATCATGTGTTGTTTTTGTTTTGTTTTTAATTTTATTTATTCATTTTAGAGAGGAGAGGGAGAGACAGAGAGAGAGAGAGAAGAGAGACAGAGAGAGAGAAGGGGGGAGGAGCTGGAAGCATCAACTCCCATATGTGCCTTGACCAGGCAAGCCCAGGGTTTCGAACCGGCGACCTCAGCATTTCCAGGTTGACACTTTATCCACTCCACCACCACAGGTCAGGCTATCGTGTGTTGTTTTGTTAATGAGCGCCATTCTGACTGCTGTGAAGTGGTATCTCATTGTGGTTTTAATTTGCATTTCTTTAATGATTAGTGATGTTGAACATTTCTTTTATTTGTCTATTGGCCATCTGTATGTCCTCTTTGGAAAAGTGTATATTTATTTCTTGTGCCCATTTTTTGATTGGATAATGTTTGTCTTTCTGGTGTTGAGTTTTACAAGTTGTTTATAAATTTTGGTTATTAATCCCTTATCAGATGTATTGTTGAATATGTTCTCCCATTGTGTGGTTTGTCTTTTTATTCTGTTCATATTGTCTTTAGCTGTGCAAAAGCATTTTAGTTTGATATAGTCCTATTTGTTCATCCTGTCTTTTAATTTATTTGCCTGTGGAGATAAATCAGCAAAGATATTGCTACGATAAATGTTGGTGAGCTTACTGCCTAAGTTTTCTTCTAGGATACTTATGGTTTCACAATTTACATTTAAGTCCTTTATTCATTTTGAGTTTATTTTTGTGAATGGTGTAAGTTGGTGGTCTAGTTTCATTTTTTTAGAGGTAGCTGTCCAGTTTTCCCAATACCATTTGTTAAAGAGACTGTCTTTACTCCACTGTATGCTCTTACCTCCTTTGTCAAATATCAATTGTCCATAAAAATATGGGTTTATTTTTGAGTTCTCTGTTCACTTCCATTGATCTATATGGCTGTTCTTATGCCACTATCAAGCTGTTTTGGGTACAATGGCCTTGTAGTATAACTTGATATCAAAAAGTGTGATGCCTCCCACTTTATTCTTCTTTTTCAAGATTGCTGAGGCTATTTGTGTTCTTTTCTGGTTCCATATAAATTTTTGGAATATGTGTTCTATATCTTTAAAGTATGTCAATGGTATTTTAATTGGTATTGCATTGAATTTATAAATTGCTTTGGGTAATATAGACATTTTAATGATGTTTATTTTTCCTAACCATGAGCACAGTATATGCTTCCACTTGTTTGTGTCTTTCTTGATTTCTTTTATCAATGTTTTATAATTTTCCGAGTACAAGTATTTAACCTCCTTGGTTAAATTTACTCCTAGGTACTTTAGTTTTTTGGTTATGATAGTGAAGGGGATTGTTTCCTTACTTTCTCTTTATGACAGTTTATTGTTCATGTATAAAAATGCCTCTGATTTCTGAGTATTAATTTTATATCCTGCCACCTTGCTGAATTCATTTATTATGTCCAGTCGTTTTTTGACTGAGACTTTAGGGTTTTCTATATACAGTATTATATCATCTGCCAATAATGATAGTGTTACTTCTTTTCCAATTTGGATGCCTTTTATTTCTTCTTCTTGTCTGATTGCTGTAGCTAGGACTTCCAGCACTATGTTGAATAAGAGTGGTGAAAGGGGGCAAAGCTGCCTTGTTCCTGTTTTAGGGGAATTGCTTTTAATTTTTGTCCATTAATTATAATGTTGGCTGTGGGTTCGTCAGAAATGGCCTTTATCATATTGAGGTATGTTTCCTGTATTCCCACTTTGCTAAGAGTTTTGATCATAAATGGGTGCTGGATTTTATCAAATGCTTTTTCTGCATTGATTGAAATTATCATGTGGTTTTTCTCCTTTTTTTTTAATATGGTGAATCACATTAATTGATTTAAGAATGTTGTACCATCCTTGCCTCCCCAGAATAAATCCCACTTGATCATGATGTATGATTTTTTTCAGTATTGCTGGATCTGGTATGCTAATATTTTGTTGAGAATTTTAGCGTCTAAATTCATCAGGGTTATTGGCGTATAATTTTCTTTCTTTGTATTGTCTTTGCCTGGTTTTGGAATCAGAATTATGCTCACCTCATAAAAAAAACTTAGAAGTGTTTCTTCCTTTTGAATTTTTTGAAATAGCTTGAGAAGGATAGGAGTTAGTTTTTCTTTGAATATTTGGTATAATTCACCAGTGAAGCCATCGGGCCCAGGAGTTTTGTTTTTTTGGAGCTGTTTGATAACTATTTTGATCTCTTTTGTTGTAATCAGTGTTTTTAGGTTTTCTGATTCTTCTAGAATGATTTTTGGAAGATTATATGTTTCAAGGAATTTGTCCATTTTACCTAGGTGGTTTAATATTTTGGCATACAGTTCTTCAGTGTTTCCTTACAATATTTTATATTTCTGTTGTGTCAGTTGTTATTTCTCCACTCTCATTTCTAATTTTATTTATTTGAGTTTTCTCTCTTCCTTTCTTGGTGAGTCTTGTTAAAGGTTCATTGATCTTGTTTATCCTTTCAAAGAACCAGCTATTAGTTTCATTGATCCTCTATATTGTTTCTGTAGCTTCTATGTCATTTATTTCTGCTCTGATCTTTATTATTTTCTTCCTTTTACTACCTCTGGGCCTTACTTGCTGTTCTTTTTCTAGTTCTTTTAGATGAAGGGTAAGGTTGTTTATTTGAGCTTTTGCAAGCTTCTTAAGGAATGTCTGTAGTGCTGTGAACTTCCCTTTCAGGACTGCTTTTGCTGTGTCCCATAAATTTTGAGTTGTTTTTTGCTCATTATCATTTGTTTCTAGGAATTTTTTTATTTCTTCTTTGATTTCATTGTTAACCCATTCATTACCTAATAACATGCTATTTAGTTTCCATGTGTTTGAGTATTTTTTAGTTTTTCTGTTGTGGTTGATTTCTAGTTTTATGCCATTGTGATCAGAGAAAATGCTTGATATGATTTCAATCTTCTTAAATTTGTTGAGACTGCTTTTGTGTCCTAACATATGGTCTATCTTAGAGAATGTACCATGAGCACTTGAAAAGAATGTATATTCTGCTGCATTATGGTGAAAGGTTCTAAAGATATCTATTAAATCAAGTTGATCTAGTGTGTCCTTTAAGTCTGCTGTTTCTTTGTTAATTTTCTTTCTTGAGTATCTATCTAGTGATGGTAGTGGGTTATTGAAATCTCCTACTATTTTAGCATTGCTGTTGATCTCGCCCTTTATATCCATGAAAGTCTGCTTTATATACTTAGGTGCTTCTATGTTAGATGCATAGATATTTATGATGGTTATATCTTTCTGTTTGATTGCTCCCTTTATCATTATGTAGTGAATTTCTTCATCTCTTACTATAGTCTTTGTTTTAAAGTCCATTTTGTCAAATATTAGTATTGCTAACCCATTTTTATTTCATTTCCATTTCCATGAAATATATATATTTTTTATCCTTTTACCTTCAGTCTATGTGAATCTTTTGTTTTAAGGTGTGTCTCTTATAGACAGCATATGTACGGGTCCATGCAGCTATCCTATGTCTTTTGATTGAATCATTTAAGGTTATTATTGCTATGTAGTTGTTTATTGCCATTTTATTGTTTAAAGCTGTATTCCCCTTTTGCTATATTCTTTTCCCAATTTGATCTGTTTACAACAGACCCCTTAACATTTCCTGCAGGACTGGTTTGGTTGTAATGAATTCCTTGAGGTTTTTTTTTGTTTGTTTGTTTGTTTTCTTTTTTGGTCTGGAAAGCTTTTTATTTCTTCTTCAATTTTAAATGATAGTCTTGTTGGATAAAGTAGTCTTGGTTGTAGTCTCTTGTTCTGCATTACTTTGAATATTTCTTGCCATTCCCTTCTGGCCTCAAATATTTCTGTTGAGAAGTTGGATGTCATTCTTATGGGGGTTCCTTTGTAGGTTATAGTCTTTTTTTCTCTAGCAGCTTTTAATATTTTCTCTTTATCGCTTAGCTTTGATATTTTAATTATGATGTGTCTTGGTGTAGGTCTTTTTGGGTTTTTCTTTAATGGAGTTCTCTGCTTCTTGAACTTGTGAAATTTTTTCTTGCATCAATTTAGGGAGATTTTCAGCTATGACTTTGTTGAATACAGTTTCTATCCCATGTCCTTTTCTTCTTTATGAACCCCTATAATGCAGATATTATTTCTCTTCATGTATCACAGAGCTCTCTTAGAGTTACCTCAGACATTTTGAGTCTCTTTTTTCTGCTCTGCTTCCATGCCTTTACTTATCATGTTTTCTAACTTGCTGATTTGATCCTCAGCTTCATCCATTCTGCTTTTAATTCCTTTTATTGTGGTCTTTATTTCTGATAATGTATTTGTCACCTCTGACTGATTTTTAAAAAATATTTCAATGTCCTTTTTTATACTTGCTATCTCTTTCTTTAGGTGTTTGTAATGACCATCTATTGTTGTTCTAAGATTCCTAGCATCCTAACAATCACTATTCTAAACTATGTATCCAGCAGTTTGGTTATTTCTATATCACACAGTGTCTTTTCTGGAGATTTCTTTTGTGGTTTTATTTGGATTGCACTTTTCTGTCTTCTCATTATGTCTGTGTGTTTGGGTGTGTTGTTTGTAGGGCTGTTTGAGTCTAGGTTTGGTGTTGTCTGCCTCCAACTTTTATTTGTGTTATTCCTAGGTCTTCTTGGGTTGTTATCAGCTGTCATTTGTAATCCACTGTCATGTTTGGCTTTTCTAGTCGAGTCATTTTGAAGTCTTGATTTGTTTGTTTTCTTCTGAGTTATCTCAGTGGTAGTCTTGTTTACTGATCTCAGCAGGGGGATTATTTGAAACTGTATCCAGGAATGTGGTGGATGTAACCTGAGACTCTGAAGGCCTGATCTGCCAGTTACTCTCTCTGGGGTCAGGGTGTTTCCTCAGGTTCAGTAGGGGAGGTGTATCTCAGATCTCCATGGAGATCTGGGTTACTGCCCCTCCTCCCTACTTCTTGTTTTCAGCTTTGTCTTCTTGCGTTGATTGGAGCTGGAGAGATATCTTGAGATGGGTGACCCAGAACCACTTGTTTTGTGTTATGTGGAAGGATAAACCCCTCCCCCAGCTACGGCCTACTCCAGCATTGGATGAGTCAGCTTCTCAGGTCCTCCCATGCATTCCTCTGCCAGTCACTGTCTGTCACTCTTTCCCCTTTCCTTTTGGAAGATAAGCCAACCCTTTCAACACACCTCATCCCCAGGTCCAAGTCAAGTGGCTGTGAGCAATATTTACTACTCTTTTCCTTGGAATGAGAACCTTTCTGTGCTCTCAGCCCCACAATCCCTTTGTTCCTTTTAGAAAGGGAGACTCACCTCTCCCCAGCTTTTCCTACCAGGCTCAGTGTGGCTTACCCTATGCTCCTTAGTTTTTATTTTTAGAGCTGTTCTTATCGTCCAGATTTGGTTTTTCACACTGATGTTATATTAATTTGTAATCCAGTTTGGTGGTGTGAGCTGGGAGTCTTTGCATTTGCCTACTTTGCTGCCATCTTCAGGTTTTTCTAGGACAAATATTCCTTGACAAGCCAAACATTTCCTAAGCCATTTTGATTCTATTTGTTCACTGCTCCTGCCATTTTTCAGGCACAAGGTGAAATAAAAAACTGCCATTAACCAATAAGCAAGGAACATGATAGCCTTTTAACACCGCACTAAGCTTAATTTTCTATGATAATGGAACAAATTTAAAAATTTTAATTCTTTTAAGTGAGAGGAAGGGAGATAGATTCCTTAATGTGGCCCAACCAGGATTCACCCAGCAACCCCAGTCTGAGGTCCCTGCTCAGACTACTGAGTTATCCTCAGTGCCTGCGGTCAACACTTGAACCGACTGAATTATCAAGCTGATGATCAAACCAATCAAGCCATTCACTGTGGGAAGGGAAGAAAGAGAGAAGGGGGAGATGGAGGAAAAAAGGAGCAGATAGTCGCTTTTTGTGTGTGCCCTGACCAGAGTTCAAACCTGGGATGTCCACATGCCGGGCCAATACTCTATCTACTGGGAAAACTAGCATGGGCCTGTTTTCTGAGGGCCACCTCTGTCTAGCATATAGGGTAAGAGCAGAGGTCCAATCGATGCCTAGAAGCCTGGAATGCAGTGCTGTGATCTGAGCTGAGATACTGGAACCTTTCCTGAGTGAGGTGGGATGATGGTGCTGTTCTGGTCTATAAGGTGGCTTATTCTTTAAGTTTTGCTTTGTTAATTTTTAAAGAATACAGTTCAGTGGGAATCATCTCAGTGATTACTTTATCTCCAAGTGAGAGAGGATTATGGATTAGCTGGAGAGGGATGGAAGTCAGGCATGTAAGAAGTATGATTGGGGGACCTGGCTGGTTAGCTCAGTTGGTTAGAGCTCCAACCTGTAATTCCAAGGTTGATCCCAGGTCAGAGCACATACAAGGAATGACCAATGACTGCATGTCTAGGTAGAACAATGAATAAATGCCTGTCTTTCTCTTTTTTTGTCTTTTTTTTCTTCTTCTCCTCTTCCTCTTATTCTTCTTCTTCCTCCTCCTCTTTTTGTCCTCAAAAAGCAATCAATTTTTAAAAAGTATGGCTAGGAAAATATTTTGAAAAATAATTTTCATTGTATATAAAATGGGCTGACACTGAATAAAATCAAGTATGAATATTTGATGTGAAGCTTGAGGAAAAACATATTGTCAGTTTATCATCTGTTGGAAACTATGATGGAAGCAATTTCTAGTTGGGGTCAGTGGTGTCTATAAAGAACTGTGCTAAAAAAGCTACATGTATATAGGAAATGTCAGCACTGGTCCACCCATAGAAGGAGTGAAACAGCCCCTGATGCTATTGGACAGTCCCTCATCTGGAAATGCATAGAAAGGACACTTGATATTGGCTTTTTGAATTTCTAAAGAAGATATAGTACATAAACATGAAAAGAGAAAACAGACTGTAAAAAAACACTTTGTGGGAGACAGAGATTACATTGTCAACTTCATAATAATGACTCGTGGGACAGGTCTAAAAAAAACATATAACCCAGGCTGCCTTATAAACATCTGTCCTGACCAAAATTTTCTCTTTCTGCAGAACCACAGCCAGAGATACACCCATGTTCTTCCTTCTCTCTGGCCTTCTACAGTCAGAAATTCCTCAGTCAATATGTGGGATGCAATCACCCCTCTGATATTCTCCCAGGAACATCTACAAGAAAACACCTCCAATCAAAGGATCCCTACCCAGAGGATGAAAATCAGCAGCAGCAACATACTGATACACACGAGGATGGCAAAGCTGAAGGTCAAAAGGTCAAAGAGAATTACAAACATCTGATTAAAAGAAACAGGCCGAGGAGGATTTCAAGGGTCTTTTTCAAAACTCCCAAAGGACACATGGGAAGCTCTAGTGAGCAAGAGAGAATGATACAGAAAGCACTGAGCAGAGGCCAGAATGGGAATTCAGTGGACACAGAAAAACTCTCTATGAGAGTAGTAATGTCAACAAATGAAACTATCAAGCATGGAGATTGTCAGCAAGGCTTTGATAATGGGTCACATTTCCTCAAAAACCAGAGAACACACACAGGGGAGAAGAGCTACGTTTGCAGGGAGTGTGAGCAAGGCTTTACAAAAGAGTCAAAACCCAGAGAACACACACAGGGGAGAAGAACTATGTTTGCAGGGAGTGTGAGCAAGGCTTTACACAAAAATCACATCTCATCACACACCAGAGAACACACTCAGGGGAGAAGCCCTATGTTTGCAGGGAGTGAGAGCAAGGTTTTTTACAGAAGTCAACTCTCCTCAGACAACAGAGGACACACTCAAGGGAGAAGCCCTTTGTTTGCAAGGTGAGTGAGTGAATCATTAGCAATAAATTGTGTCTCCACATTCATAGCTCTTACACAGGTCATACCCCAGCTCTGAGGGGACTTCATAGGAAGTTTACTGACCCCTTACCCTCATTAGATTGTAATTAGTATAGAAGTAACTAGTTAAACAACTTCTTCACTTTCATGACAAAAGATGAGCTGGACAAATAGTTCCTCAAGTGATATGGAAATGTCAACAACCATATTCTCATGGTCTCTTGCCTCCTGTTCTAATAAATCTTATCTTCATAAAACTATGATGCCCATATACCTCATTCTTTCCCTCCCCATCACTGTAAGCAAAGAGTTCCCAGAGGGCCATGGAGAACTCACACTGTCAAGCACAGAAACTCAACCCCTAAAAAACATAGAAATCTGAAGTCAATTTACATAGGTTACTTCTCAGGGAGAGGGATTTGAGACAGACTCACCAGGGAAAGTGCTTTTCTTCACTCCAGGGAAGTGGAGGCTTCTCTCCTAGTAGGCTCACCACCCTCCTCTCTTGGGTTTTCTTGGCTCCTGTCCTGGTTTTCTCTGAGCTCTGTAGTCTCTGGTGAAAACCAGAAAGAAATATGTGCATGTCCATGTCTGTGTCCCTGGCTCAGGCTGGGCAGCTAGTCTCCCTCACTCTCTCCTCACTGTTTCTTCAGAGTGAGAATCTTATGGCATACACCACATGGACTCTAGATCATTCCATAGTGGGTTTCAATCTCGGCTCTGCCTTCACCAGCTTTGCGACCTAAGGCAAGATTCTCAACTTCTCTGTGCCTGTTTTTTAATCTATAAAATGGGAACGGTGCCTAAACAAGCAGTGGTGCAGTGCATAGAGCATTGGAATGGGATGGAAATGACCCAGGTCTAAAACACCAAGGTTGCTGGCATGAGCACAGGCTCACCAGCTTGAGTGCAGGGTTGCATACCTGAGCATGGAATCATAGACATGACATTATGGTCACTGTCTTGAAGTTCAGTGTTGCTGTCATGAGCAAAAAGTCACTTGTTCTGCTTTAGTCTCCTGTTCAAGGCACATAAGAGAGCAATCAATGAACAACTAAGGTGCTCTAACAAAGAATTAATGCTTCTTATCTCATTTTCTTTCTGTTTGTCACTATCTGTCCCTTTCTCCATCTCTCTAAAATAAAAATTGCTTTTCTGTCTCCACACTCTAACATAGATAAAATAAATAAATAAAATGACTAAACTCTCCAGATCAAGGATATATGAAAGTTGATGCTTTCTGCTCTTCCCCCTTCTCTCTCTCTCTCTCTCTCTCTCTCTCTCTCTCTCTCCACTCTCTACAATAAATGTTAAAAATAAATAAATAAAATAGAAATTGCTACACGATCAGTCTGCAGGATTGGAGATCTTCCTTCCAAACATTTGGAGTCATTTTGGTTCAGATAAACTTAAAAACTTTCAGTTTTTATGTTTCATATTTCAACAAGACCAAGTACCTAACCTTGTAAAAATAAGCTCTGACTGATATATGATTAGAAAATGGCAAATTCAGACTACTATATTATGGCACTCACATCTGTTAGAATGGCTAAAGTTTAAATATGACAGTACCAATGTTCTCATGCATTCATTAATTCTTAGATGTCCCCTGACTAAGGATTCAGCCTATAACTTTGGTGTATCAGAATGATGCTCTAACTAACTAAGCTTCCTGGCCAGGGCATAACCATGGATTCCATCCAACTCATTTAAAGATAGAAAACACCTCTTTCAGAATCAACAGATTACCACAAAAAAATAAAATAAAAACCAGTAGAGAGAAAAACTACTTAACATAAGCAGGTAAGTGCATCAACTGAGGAAGGAGGGGCAGGACCCCTTTTCACTGAGGAAAAAAAAACAAAAAATGCAAGAGAAGGGAGCCTGCATGGGTAACTGAGTCAGACAGTTCTAGATTAACTACTTTCTATAGTTCTCTGAAAAGGTGCCTGGGACCACTTGCTACACAGAGCAAGGAAGATAAAAGTTATCTGAAAACCCCTTTTTTTCTTCTCAAAAGCATTTAAGAAACCATGTTTACATACCTTAATTAAAAATTTCAACACTTATCTTCTGATTACACCTGAATTTACCCTCCCATCCTGGAGTCATGAGAGTGACATGTCCCTCTAGACAAAGGGGTCACAAACTCCTTGCATGAATATTTGTATTCTGTAAAAGGTATATAAGATGTAAGAAATCTAACTTTAAAGAGCACACATTTGGTTTCCTCTTTGGGGATCATGCTGCTCCACAAGCTAAATAAATTCTATTTCCTTCATCAAGTTGTCTGGGTGGATTTTCTTGCCTTGATTCCTGCAATACAACCACTGACAGATAATGCACTGTACCCACCCCTGTATCTCCTTACTGCCACCAAGGTGTTATTCCAAAAATGCACTCGACCTAACAGCAGTGACACAGACTGAGGACATATTTAAAAGGGACCATATTGCACTATAAAGCAAGTGACAACAAACTTTAAAGATTTGAAATTATATAACCTATTTCCACTTATAAAATACAATTTTAAATAACCTGTAACATACATGGTAATTAGAATTCTAAAATAATTTTATCTACTGAAAGAATAATTTAAAAAAAAACCTGTGGTGCCCTGAACAGATGGCTCAGTGCATGGAGTGTCCCCCTCATATGCCAAGGTTTGGGGTTTTGTCACAGGTCTCAGCACCTAAGAGAAGTGACCAAGAAATAATTTTATGTTTCTCTCTCTTTCTCAAATCAATGTAAAAAATTAAAAATTTAATGGAAAAATCTGTGATAGAGCTGCAACATGCCTAGTGCATTTCCCTCAACAGAAAGGCAGAAAACAAGAGAAACTAAAAAATGCAGATATCTCTTCAGACTATATTTCTATTTTCACCTAGAAAAGACTACTTTTTTTTTACCATCAACAATCTAATTCTGCACCTCATAGTGTTTTCTTCCCGTTTCTGCCTCACATAGTGCCTCTCCAACACTGGAACCATTTTTCTCTCACTTTCCCAAAACACATGATCTGAAGATCCTGTAGTGAAGACAGGTGAGCAAGAGGGGGCATCCCCACTTTTTGTCACTGTCCCAAGAGAAGAAAATCTCTATGCGGGGAGTCTTCCCTGATAGAGGTCATCACCACCTGTCAGGGAGCTCCAAGAGAGAGAGAGTGGAGAAGTTTGGCTAGGCACCTAGTCTTTCTGAGCAGTCTACTGAGACTGAAGTCCAACTCCTCAAAAGCTGAGGCATGTCAGAGAAAACCATCTCACCAGAGCAAATTTTTGTGGAAAATATAAGCCAACTGGGGAAGGGGAAGGAAGAAAATTTCTTACCTTCTTGTCTGGCAAGTGCCGGGGTCCAGCCCCGGGGGGGATCCAGGGGTCCCACAGGAAGAGACGGCGTCGGAGAAATCGAGTGAGAGAGCCGAATTCTTTTCTTTCTCTTTATTCTCTAGTTAGCATTTACTGCCAGGCATCTCTGTCAATGGCTGGTCTAACTTTATTTTTTATGCACACACACTAAGTTACAATCACATGGTATTTTGAATATATCATTGTTTTAGTTTCACTATGGTTACATATTTCCAGATAACAGTTAATTCATATCTATAAGCTACAAGTCAGGTGGTAAGTTATTCAAAGTACAGTTATACAATAACTTGAATAGTAATAATAATATTGGTACAAACTTCTAAAAATTAGTACTAATTAATAACTCTATTTTACTGTTGTTGTGAGTCAAGGGTGCAGAGAGAGATAGCAGACAAAATTATCAAGGACTAGCAAAGGACCACCGCTTACTCAGGCAAATAGCCTTGAGTTCATGTAGTGTCCTAATTCTTTTTTCATAAGACTACAAAAGGTTTGCTATTTAAGAAACTAACATAGCATTAAGAGTAACTTTTACTTAAAGATACATAGAGTGCACCTGCAAGATAGCTAGTAGCAACATAATATCAGAAGGTATTAATTGCTATTGCTGCTATAAATCCCACCACATTCCTCTCCTATTCTTGGAAAATACAAAAATCTCATGAGAATGTTTTACTGAGAAAAGCCCAGCAACTGCCTTCAGTGACAAAACAAGTCTTTTAACAAAACATTCTTTACTTGCCAGCTGCACTCCTGTCCAAGGCCACGCAACAGGCCACTTCCACTACACCTTACCTAAGATTCTAATGTCTAGTTAAACTTGATTCATTTACTATATTCATACACTAGTTAAGTTCTAACTTTATTCTTTCTAACATGATTAATAAGAAGAAATTCTCCTACAAACTTAACCCTTTATGAGGGATATCATGGCCAGCCTCTTATGTTTATGAGCCCAGTTCAAGGGGCTTACAGGCTTTTCTGTGGAACTTACACCTTCTGTCTCATTTCCAAAGAAATTACTACAAATCTACAGGGAAAGCACGGTACTATTATCCCTGTGCCATAAATAATAGCACACACCCAGAAAAAGGGGGGAATATAAGGCCAGATTAATTCAAAAGATTAAAGGGGGAAGTATCGTTGTGCCTTTCCTTTGTGGTGACTTTGTCAACCCACAGCCGTTGGTCTTCACTGCGGTGACTCTATCAACCAGTAGCCATCGATCTTCTTTTGCTGTGACTTTGTCAACCAGCAGTTGTGGATCTTCTCCTGCTGTGACCTAGTTAGCTAGCATTAGTGGATCGGCTCCCGACAGGCAAGGGTTTGGAACATGGTCAGATTGCCGGCCAATCAACCTACAATTACATGTCCAAACAGAATCATAGAGTAAGCCTGGGATGAGCTGCTGCTGCCCATTGCTTCTCTGAGAGCCCCCTCCCCTCCCTTCGCAAAAACCTGTTTCTTATCCACCACTGCCATCTCTTCTCCCATGCTGGCCAGGGGCCCCTCCCTTTACTGTGTTCTTAAGTCCCTCCTCTGTCAGGCCTTTCTCAGCCTGGCATTGGCTCTTACACTGGTTTTCAGGATGTCCAACCCCAATTTTCTTGCAGGAAGTTCTGGCCCTGTCCTGCCTTTGGCTCCAGCATTTCCTGCAGGATCTGGGTGCCGTGATCCACATGAGCCCTCCTCCTTTTATTCTCAATCCCCTAAACCCCTATCCAGAACCTGTTAAGATGGCATTTAAAGTTTTTAACAGTCCCAACTAGTGGAAACAGGCCAAGGCTGTTCGCCAGGCCCGCATGCAGCAGAAGGTAATGCTCCAAACCCCGACTTTGTGGCGATTCTGAGACCAGAAGAGCCACCAGCAGCTTACATTAATTGTGGCAAGCAGGACCATTGGTCCCTGCCTATGGCTGCCCACTGAGCCCTGCCCTGACTGCAAGCAGCCCGGTCACTGGTGGAGTGATTGCCCCTTTGGGCAACAGGTTTTTCCTCAGCACCTCTACATGGAGGACAAGCCGCCCAAATGGGAAGGCCAATTCAGCCAGGTGGGTGCATCGCTCAAACTCCTAGGACATGGCGATATGCTGCAACAAGTGGGTAAGTCCATCTCATTTCTTGTGGACATGGGGGCTACCTTCTCTGTTTTGCCATCACACTCTGGACCTCTAGTTCCCTCACAGGTCTCGGTTATTGGAATGAATGGGACCCTCTTCCTTTCCCCTTTTATGCCACTCCTGACATGCAGTTTTGCCTCAAGGTTGCCTCGTTACAGGACCACTGGCAGTTGGAAACACTGGACTCCATACAGCTCCAGCTCACCAAAAGTTTGAACCCTACAAATCCCCCTATTACTCCTCTTTTTTAAATCCTTACAGGATCGCATTTGCAAAGACACCCCTCCAAACCACCTCTTTCTGATCTCCCCCTCCCCATGACACCCCTATTCAGCAGGAAGTAGCCAGATGAATAAATGGTGCCCTTTTTACTATTTAACACAAAAGGTCAGAATGTAAGGTTGGTGGATAATGGGGGATGTTCACTTGGGGAACTCAGACCCGCAAACTTTGGCTGGGACCACCCACAGCCAAGTGCACCAAGAGAGGCTTCGCAGGAACTCTTTGGAAAAAAGCGACTGTCTGCCAGCCAGTGAAATTTCACCACGTCATATTAGCTCAACTTCCCTAGAGGGACCCCTTTAAATATCTCCCATGCGGTTTAATCCCTGCAACTTCCCTGGCCTCCATCTTACCTTGGGGCCAGGGAACCTTCCTGGGTGGGATGCATGCTCTGTACTCAATAAAACCTTTTGATATTCCACACTTTGTGGCTCCGAGCCCTCTTCCTTCCTTCTCGGTGGGGAAAAATACCTTACAATTACCCCTCTTGGAAAATGGGGAGCCAGCAAATGGGCTATGGTCTGCACATAGGACTTCCTGATCAGAGAAAGTGCAGAGAATGGGGGTGCTGCTGCTCACACTGGTTGGGCTGCTCTACTCAAAGAAAGCACAAAGCTAGCAAAACCTTGCAGTCCAGTGTGGAGTGAGGGGGGCAATGCTGTGTATGTGCACAGGGCTGCCAAGCACTGAGTAGGTGAAGAATGAACAAATTAAGGCAGTGTGTGCACCCAGCTATCCCACCAGTACAAAGGGTGGATCTAATGGGGGGTGAGATACAATAAAGCAATCAGGTAACCCAGCGCACACTGTGTTCTGACAACAGATAATTAAAACAGGACATGCAGAGCACACACCACACAGACCCTTTTACACCAGGCATCCCAGTCCAGATTAAAAGGCAAGGAGGCTCACACACCCCAGGCAGCCTATTTAGAACCCACTCCTTCAAGCCAGGTGACACGAGAGGCACTGCATGCACCTCCCCCCAACTACAACCAGTGGGCTGAAACTGTTCAACACACAATGTAAAAAGACAACATGTTCAAGACTGGACGAGGTGACTATTTCATTCTATACAAAGGAACAAAAACTGACAGTCAAAGAAAATGGAAAGACAGAAGAATATACCCCAAATGAAGGAACAAGAAAAAAACTCCCAAGAAATATTCTAATAAAATAGAGATGGGCAATTGAACAGATAAAGAATTCAAAGCAAACAGTCATAATGATGTTCAATAAACTTGAGAGTAGAATAGAGGAACTCAAGAGAGCGCTTGAACAACAATAAAATGTAATAAGCTCATCCAGCTTCAGTGCCGGGTCATAAATATGACCCCATGATTGCTGCTTGAGCCCAAAAGTCGCTGGCTTAAAGCCCAAGTCGTTGGCTTGAGCAAAGGGGTCACTGAATTGGCTGGAGTCCATAGCCTGGCCAGTCCCTGCATCCCTAGGGCTGGCCCCAAGTGTTGCCTCTTTTTTTTTTTAAAGACTTTATTTATTCCATTTTTAGAGAGGAGAGAGATAGATAGAGAGAGAGGAGGACCAGGAAGCATCAACTCCCATATGTGCCTTGACCAGGCGAGCCCAGGTTTTCGAACCGGCAACCTCAGCATTCCAGGTTGATGCTTCTATCCCCTTGCGCCACCACAGGTCAGGCCCAAGTGTCGCCTCTTAAGACACCCTATCGCAAGAGCACACGCAGGCGTGCAAGTGAGCACCTGTGGGCCCAGCAGTCCGCCTCAGCGCTGTCTCCCGCACAGGCACATCGGGGCTGATCATGCGGGCTGGCCGAGTGTGGACGTGGAAAGGAGCCCACGAGGTAGCGCTGAGGGAGCAGCAGGGAGGGCATGGTGGGCTGGGGGCAGCCAGGACCCAGCGGGGCGAAGGGGGTTCTGCCAGAGACTGTACAAGTTCATGTGGCTGCATCTTCCCCCAGCCACCCAATGACTTCAGAGACATCCGCGCCTACTTCTTCCAGGAGGGTGGCCGCCTTGGGCGGCTGGGAGAAGGCGCGCTGCTGCGCAAAGGTGATGGGGTGTGAGGACCAGGCGGGGACCGCGGGGCAGCACACAGGCGGCCTGAGTGTAGGTGTTGCTCTTGGGCAGATATTATGCTCACTTTGTTAAAGATGGTGCTGCTCACGAGGGAGCCCATCACCCAGGTGATATTAATGTGTGTTGGGGGCGGGCTGTGGGAAGGCAGGATCCTTATAGCTTGCAGCTTGGTGTTAGGACTCAGCCAGGGGGTAGAAACCTTTTTGGCTGAGAGAGCCATGAATGCCACATATTTTAAAATGTAATTCTGTGAGAGCCATACAATGACCTGTGTACGTTACACATTAGCCAATAAAAATTTGGTGTTGTCTCAGAGGACAGCTGTGATTGGTTCCAGCCACCCACAACCATGAACATGAGTGGTAGAAAATGAATGGATTGTAATACATGAGAATGTTTTATATTTTTAACGTTAATATTTTTTTTATTAAAAATTTGTTTGTGAGCCAGATGCAGCCATCAAAAGAGCCACATCTGGCTCACGAGCCATAGGTTCCTGACCACTGGACTAAGCCCTTTCCACCCTTTTTGATGTGGGGTGGTACAATCCCATCCTGCTTCAGATAAGTGACTTTGTATCAGAGATTTCCTTGTTTGTATATTGGATTAATGGTTTTGGTTTCTACACTATAAAGTGGAACAGACCAGGAGCTTGCTCTCTCTCAGTTCCTGAGATTAGCATTAGAGAGGAGAGCAGAGAAAAGCCACATGGAGGAGAGGAGAAGTAGCTAAGATGGCAGAGTGCTGAAGCAAAAGCCAGTTGGTGCTGAGTTTTTGCAGAGAGAAGGAGATGGGAACAGAGGTGAATAAGGCTGGTGAGCTAGAAACCTTTGATTCTAGGAAACTCTGATAAGTCAGTAGCTTTGTGAGTACTGAATGAGTGGGATTTTGAGCCCAGTGTATGTTTTACTTTCCCACTGGGTGCAAGCTAAGATTAAACATGATGGCCCACCAGTGTTTGGCTCTGTTTTTTTTTTTACTGACTGTCCAAATCCAACACAAACCTGCATGGGCCAGGCGGCTGTGATGGTGGTCATGGATTCTGGCTTTACATGCTCCTTCAAGTGCTTCCTCTTGGGGACCACGATTTTGTTTCTCCCCAGGCCTCATAGCCTCTGGGCCCTCTTTCATGGGTCACCGCAAGCAGACCACCAGAACCCCTGCAGAGGACATTGAGGACTCACATGATAAATGGACTCAGAGGTGCCGAGGTGAGGGGCCACAGGCATGATGCTTCCCTTTAGAAACCGACCTGGGTTGAGATCCCCAACCTCTCAGCAGCTAATGAGGGACAAAGCTTGCATTTAGCAAACAAGTGAGATGAAAACAGTACATTTTGCAGTAAGGATGATTCGCTACACTGCTTCCAAGTGTAAACAATTATACATGTTTATACATGTGTTAATGAGCAGGAACGGTATAAAAGTATAAAAGCACATAAGGAATAACTCATTCAGAACACTTGTCATCACAAGAGGAGGAGGAAGGTCTGGCAGGTGAGCAGTGCTCCAGGACAGGGTTCCCTGTGCAGCGCCAGGTACATCGCAGACAGAAAAGGATTAATCGTGGTGATTAAGGCAGCTGTGGTTGTGGGCCAGGGTAAGGATCATTGTATCAGGCCCTGTGTCAGCCATCTCTTCAGTGTGTCTGGTTTCACGAGGGTGTGGTCAGTAAGGTCTTTCTGCTTTCATGGGTCTAGCATTGAAACACAGCTGAAGTCCAGATGTGATCTCTAACTTGATGCAAATGGTTTCTGTGGTCCACAGACCTGAGGCTTTGTTCATAAGACTGTTTGATGCTGACTAGACTTTAATGATTAAGGAAGGGTAAGGATGGCCAAATGTGTAAGGGTGAAAGTATAGGAAGGAAAGCAGCCCTGACCAAGTTGCTTAATTTGTTAGAGTCGTCCTCATACACCAAGGTTATGAATTTGATGTCCACTCAGTGTGCATATAAGAATCAACCATTGAAGCCTGACCAGGTGGTAGCACAAAGCATAGAGCATCATCTAGGACGATGAGGACTCAGGTTTCAAACCCCAAGGTTGAGGGCTTGAAAATGAGTTCACCAAACTCAGTGCATGGTCGCTGGCTTGAGTGTGGGACCGTAGACATGACCACATGGTCATTGGCTTGAAGCCCAAAGTTGTGGGCATGAGCCCAAGGTTGCTGGTTTGAGCAAGGGGTCACTGGCTCAGCTAGAGATGCCTAGTCAAGGCACGTATAAGAAAGCAATCAATACACAAATAAGATGCTGCAGCTGTAGGTTGATGATTCTCATCCCTCTCCTTTTCTGTCTGTCTCTCTAGCTAAGAAAAAGAAAAAAAAAAGGAAGAATAATCAACCACTAAATGCATAAATGAGTGGAACAACAAATCAATTTTTCTCTCTCACTCTTGTCTCCTCTCTCTCTAAAATTAATAAAAAATTGAATTTATTGATTTTAGAGAGAGGAGTGAGAGAGAGAGAAAGAGAGAAGGGGGAGGCAGACAGGAGCAGGAAGCATCAACCTATAGTGTTGCTTTTTGTTTGTGTCTTGATCAGGCAAGCCTGGAGTTATGAATTGGTGACCTCAGTGTTCCAGGACACTGCTTTATCCACTGTGCCACCACAGGTCAGGAAAATTTTTAAAAATTAAAAAAAAAGAAGACAGAAAGAAGAAAGTGTTATGTTAAAGAAATGGACTTTCTATCCAGTTAAGTTACCTTTATTATATTTTTGACATGAACGACCAATTTCTTTTTCTTTTAGTGTGAGATAGAGAGAGAGGGAGGGACAGACTGGCTGAAAAAGAGAGAAATGAGAAGCATCAATTCTTCATTGAGCTCCTTAGTTGTTCATTGATTGCTTTCTTATATGTGCCCTAATTGGGGGGCTACAGTACAGTGAGTGACCACTTGCTCAAGCCAGCTACCTTGGACTTGAGCCAGCAACCATGAGGTCATGGCTATGATCCCACGCTTAAGCTGGCGACCCTATGCTCAAGCTGGTGAGCCTGCACTAAAGCCAGATTAGCCAAAACTTAAGCCAGCAGCCTCAGGGTTTCAAACCTGGGTCCTCAGAATCACAGTCCATCCTCAAGAAGCAAGACCCTCTGGACAACACTCTAGATGAAAATTGGGTAAGAGAAAAAAAATTTTATAGATTTCAGTCCCTCTAAGTCCTCTAGACAGACTAATAATTATGGCCTAGTTATGTGGGATAGACTTTGGGTAGGCCTGGATTTAAGCTCTACTAAAACAAGAGTGAATTTGGCACTGGAGTTTTGGGCAAATCTTACAGATTCTCTGAGCTCTTGAATGCTAATGTGTAAGGTGAAGATACATGCATATATTCTTTGACAGTATTTGATTTAATTTATTTCTTTGTGTATATATTTGTTTACTTTTTAGGTAAAATGAGGGGAGATAGTGAGGCTGACTCCCATATACACTCTTTCCAGGATCTACCTGGAAACCCCATTTCTTGAGTACTGAGCTATTTTTTAGCACCTCAGGATGATGTTCTCTGGTTAACTGAGCCATCTTCAGCACCCAGGGCCAATACTCAAAACAATTGAGCCACTGGCTGCAGGAATGGAAGAGGGAGAGAAAGGAAAGACAAAGGGGTGGAGAAGATGGTCGCTTTTCCTATGTACCCTGACCAGAATCACACCCGGGACATACACTGGGCGAACACTCTATCCACTGAGCCACTGGCTAGGGCTTAAATTCAATGTAAAATAACTGACAGATACACGTTGTCCAATAAATACATCTCTGATAATAGCAACCATATGCTGTTGGTGTTGTATAGCAGGCTTTTCCTAAATGCCTTACATATACTGTGCCCTTAATAAATATTTTATGAATAATTAAATGTAGGGAAGTTAACCCTTATAATGGAAAGCTATAAAAACAAATATTGCATTGGTCATCTGTAGTCAGTGTAGAGGCTTACTATTATAGAGGCTCTCTGAGCCAATATTTTACAAAGGAAAATACCAGAGTATACAGAAGGACATGTGATAATTTGATGAGAGGAG
This sequence comes from Saccopteryx leptura, assembly GCF_036850995.1. Classification (NCBI taxonomy): domain Eukaryota; kingdom Metazoa; phylum Chordata; class Mammalia; order Chiroptera; family Emballonuridae; genus Saccopteryx; species Saccopteryx leptura. The sequence goes on from NW_027095730.1 coordinate 26,418, forward strand.
ACTGTGTGTTTTCTGATAACATAGGGACTAACACTCCAGCCTCCATTCAACTCATTCTTCTCCAACTTAGAACTCATGAGAAAGGAGACTGAAGTAAAGATGTATAGTCTACGAGAAAGAAAAGGCCATGAGCACCAAGAGGACAGCAAGCCCCAGGATGATGACTACCTATGTAAGTGACCCTCAGAAGCATGTTATCTCTTCATACAATAATATTGTCTGGTCATTTAAGCATTCCGTTCTCTATGGACTTGCCCTACAGAATTGAGGCTCAATAATGTGAGTGCCTAGGCTCTCTCTGAAGCTCTATATGTCCAGGAACATGCACTACACCTTCCCTAATCCCTGTTGCTCTCACCCCCAGATTGTGAGAAGTGTCAGAACTTCTTCACTGACAGTTGTGACGTGCATGGGCCCCCTACATTTGTAAAAGACAGTGCAGTGAATAAGGGGCATCCAAATCACGCAGCCCTCACTCTGCCCCCTGGGTTGAGAATTAGAGCATCGGGCATCCCTGAGGCTGGTCTTGAAATGTGAAATGATGCATCTGCTCTGCCAGAGGATCTACACTTTGGCCTTATGAGGGCCAGATTACAGAAGATGAAGAGGCAGGCAACAATGGATATCCTGGCTGGTGAGAAACATTTACCTCTTTCCCTTTCTTGTGACTTTCCACATCAATCCCATGGCTTGGTGGGACCTGCCTTTCTACATACTAGGACATGGATGGAGACAATATGGTTAGTTCTGGGTACAAGTGCACTTTTCACACTATGAAACTCCTGATAAGTATCACAGGTTAAGTGGAAGTAAAGTGTTACAGACACAAAAAAATGCCTCCTCCTAGACCTGAGTGGACAGGTCAACTCAGATGTGATGAGTAAGAAAAGTATCATGTGGTCCAGAGTGGCAATGCATGCAAGCTGATAGAGTTTTTTTGACAGTAGGGTAAAATAATTTCTCTATTACCTGCTCATCCAAAAAAGTCTTTATATTTTCTTCCTGAAATGCAGATCACCAAAGGGAGAAACTGCCATGAGTATGTGGATGGGAAGGATGAATCCTTGGCCAACTGGATGAGGTAAGGCCAATAAGTTTCTGGGAGTCATGGAGAACACTCATCCCTCTCAGGCCCATACATCTTTCCTTCTCATCATGCCTCCCTCAGTGGTCTCCCTTAATCCTCTGATCCTCTTTTTTCTCCCTTCAGTGCTCTTTCAAGGCAGGAGGTATTTAGATTAAAAAAAGGAGATAAAAATAAAGTATATGTCCTCAAAATATAAATCTTTATGCTAGACAAAATTTAGGCACTGGATAAAAAATTTTGAGGGCTTGGATTATACTTTAATTGATCTAATGAACATTATTTAAGCAAGCCCTTACTATATTCCAGTTCAGAGGAAGGTATTCATTATTTAAACAGATCATATAACCCATCTTCTTATAGAGGATGAATTGTAGACAGAGTGAAACAATTAATTTTAGAAATGTTTAGCTATAACTTTTCTATTTTTTGAGAATCACAGAGTGCCAGAATATCTAAACCAGGATAGCTTAAAACTGTGAAGGCAGCAAATGATCCCAGTCTCTCTTCTAACTAGAACTGAGTTCTGAAGCCTGCAGAGCAATGATCATTGGCCACTTCCTTGAGGGGCTCTTTCATCAGAAGCTACAGAATGTGAGTAAGCTATTATTGTTCTTTACGATTTTGTTAAGACAAAGAGAGCTCCAAGTCCTGATCAGTTGGCTCAGAGGTAGAGCATCAGCCTGAATGTGAAAGTCTAAGATTAGATTCCTAGCCAGGGCACAGGGAATTGCTCATCTGCTTTTTTGTCCTTCCCCAACTCCTTTTTCTCTCTCTTTCTCTCCCACAGCCAAGGCTCTATTGGAGCAAAGTTGGCCCGGGTGCTAAAAATGGCTCCATGGCCTCCACCTCAGGCACTACAATGGCTTCAGTTGAAGCAGAGCAACACCCCAGAAGGGCTTAGCATTGCCCCCTGGTGGGCATGTCAGGTGGATCATGGTCGAGCTCATGCTGGAGTTTGTCTGTCTCCCTCTTTGTTTCTCACTTCGGTGGGGCAGGGAGACCTCCAGGTTTTTTGGGGAACCTGGTGAGGCATCAAATGCTGCCTAAATAACATGTGAGAATAATGGAGAAAGGCCTCTCAAGAAAAGATGGACTTGGGCTGAGTATTTAATGAAGTGAACTAATCTAGACACAGAGTCCAACATCAAGTAGCAAGTTATGTGATGTAAAACAACCTGAGTTAGTTTTGAAAAGCTAGTGGTCACTGGAATTTATGGCCAATCAGGGTGGAGGTTATGTCTGAATTTGGCTTTGGAAAATGGTATTAGGAAGGATGAGCACCATAAGCAGGACCTGGACATAAGAAGTCATATGACATTGTGACAGGCTCAGACATTAAACAGAAGGTTCTCTGGGAGCACTGTGGGAGTGAGTGACATCAGAGCCCGACTGTCAGGTGCAGAGCTGGACATGGATCTCAGAGGTAGTAGGAATTCATCACCTGTGGGTTTCTTTTCTTTCACCTGCCTCAATCCCAGGTATGTGAACTGTGCCCAGGATGATGAAGAGCAGAACCTGTTAGCCTTTCAGTATCATGGGAAGATTTTTTACCAAACCTTCTGGGTCATCAAGCCAGACTGTGAGCTGCTAGTCTGGTATGGTGATGACTATGGCCAGATGCTGAGCATCAAGTGTGGCAGCAAGAAGAAGAGACATTTCACAGCAACTAGAGGTGGGCACAACTGTTCTTCAAAATGAAAAAAAAAAAGAGAGAACTCTTCTTAGGAATTTTCATGGTACACTCTAAAGTCAGTAAAATATTGAATCAGATGCTTTTGAAATTAAGAATTTATTTCATATTCCTTTGATTCTTAGGTTAAATCTTTATATTTTTATTTTGATTTAATTTTTTTAAGTGAGAGAAAGGGAGATAGACAGATTCCTTCATATGCCCTGACCAGGATCCACCCAGCAACCCAAGTCTGCAGTTCATGCTCAGATTAGCCGAGCTACCCTCAGTGCCTGAGGTCAACATTTGAACCAACTGAGATATCAAGCTAATGATCAAACCAATTGAGCTACTGGCTGTGGGAAGGGAAGAGAGAGAGAAGGAGGAGAGGGAGGAGAAGAGAAGCTGATAGTTGCCTTTTGTGTGTTCCCTGACTGGGGTTCAAACCTGGGACATCCACCTGCTTGGCCAACACTCTATGCACTGGTAAAACTGGCATGGGCCTGTTTTCTGATGTCCACCCCTGTCTAGTGTATAGGGTTACAGCAGAGTTTCAATAGATGTCCAGAAGCCTGGAATGCAGTGCTCTGACTCAAGCTGAGACACTGGGGACATTCCTGAGTGAGGTGGGATGATTTTGCTGTTCTTGGCTATAGGGAGACTTATTCTCTAAGATTTGCTTTGTTAATTTTTGCAGAATAAACTTCAGTGGGGAATCCTCTCAGAGATTACTTTATCTCCTAGTGAGAGAGGATTATGGATTAGCTGGAGAGGAATAGGAGTCAGCAATGTAAGAAGTATGATTGGGGAACCTGGCTGGATAGCTCAGTTGGTTAGAGCACCATTCTGTACACCAAGGTTGAGCCTGGTCAGACCACATACAAGAAATGACCAATGACTGCATATCTAGGTAGAACAATGAATAAATGTCTTTCTGTCTCTTCTTCTTTTTCTTCTTTTTTCTCCTCATCCTTTCACTTCTTCTTCTTCCTCCTCCTCTTTATCTCTCTCTAAAATCAATCAATTTTTAAAAAGTATGGTTGGGGATTTATTTTGAAAGAGGACTTCCTATTGTATATGAAATGGGCTGACACTGAATAAAATCAACTATGAATATTTTATGTGAAGCTTGAGAAAGGACATATTTTTAGTTTGTCATCTGTTTGCTACTTGATAGTCCCACATCTGGCAATGTGTAGAAAGAACTCTTAATGTGGGCTTTCTGGATTTCTAAAGAAGATATAGTACATAAAAATGAAAAGAGAAAACAGACTGTAAAGAAACAATTTGTGGGAGAAAGAGATTACACTGTCAACCCCATAAGAATGACTCGTGGGACAAGTCTTAACAAAACATATGGCCCAGGCAGCCTTTTAAACATCTGTCCTGACCAAAATTTTTTTTTCAGCAGAACCACAGCCAGAGATACACCCATGTCCCTCCTGCTCTCTGGCCTTCTCCAGTCAGAAATTTCTCAGTCAACATGTGGGATGCAATCACCCCTCTCAAATTCCCCCAGGAACATTTGCAAGAAATCACTTCTAATCAGAGGATCCCTGCCCAGAGTATCCAAATCAGCAGCAGCAACATACTGATACACACAGCTGGAATGACAAAGCTGAAGGTCAAAAGGTCAAAGAAAAGTCCAAACATTTGCTTAAAAAAACCAGGCAGAGGAGGATTTCAAGGGCTTTTTTCAAACCTCCCAAAGGAAACTTGGAAAGCTCTAGAGAACAAGAGAGAATGATGCAGAAAGTGCCCAGCAGAGTCCAGAACATGTATTCTGTGGACACAGAAAAACTGTCTATGAGAGTAGGAATGTCAAAAATTGTAGCTGTCAAGTATGGAGAGTGTGGGCAAGGCTTTGATGATGGGTCACATCTCCTCAGACACCAGAGGACACACTCAGGGGAGAAGACTTATGTTTGCAAGAGTGTGAGCGAGGCTTTCTAAAGAAGTCACATCTCCTTAGACACCAGAAGACACACCACTTAGGGGAGAAGACTTATGTTTGCAGACAGTGTGAGCGAGGCTTTACACAGAAGTCACATCTTCTCACACACCAGAGAACACATTCAGGGGAGAAGCCCTATGTTTGCAGATAGTGTGAGTGAGGCTTTACACAGAAGACACATTTTCTCACACACCAGAGAACACACTCAGGGGACAAGCCCTATGTTTGCAGAAAGTGTGTGCAACGCTTTTCACAGAAGTCAAATCTTCTCACACACCAGAGGATACATTCAGGGAAGAAGCCCCATGTATGCAGGGAGAGTGAGCGAGGATTTACACGAAAGTCACATCTCCTCAGACACCACAGGACACACTCAGGGGACAAGCCCTATGTTTGCAGAAAGTGTGTGCAACGCTTTTCACAGAAGTCAAATTTTCTCACACACCAGAGAACACGCTCAGGGGAGAAGCCCTATGTTTGCAGGGATTGTGAGCGAGGATTTACACAAAAATCAGTTCTCCTTAGATACCAGAGTACACACTCAGGGGCGAAGCCCCCTGTTTGCAAGGAGGGTGAGTGAGTCATTAGCATTAACTTGCATCACCACAGCCATAGCCATCACACAGGTCATACCTCAGCTCTGAGGGGACTTCAGAGGAAGGCTACTGACCCCTTACCCTCCTAAGACTGTAATTAGTACAGAAGTAACTGGTTAAACAAGTTCTTCACTTTCATAACAAGAGATGACCTTGACAAATAGTTCCTTAAGTGCTATTGGAATGTCAACAGCAATCTCCTCCATGGTCTCTTGGCCTCTTGTTCTAATATATCTTATCTTTATAAAACTATGATGCCCACATACCTCATTCCCCCCCTCCCCATCACTGAAATCAGAGAGTTCCCAGAGGGCCACAGAGAACTCACACTGTCAAACACAGAAACTCAACCCTGGAAACGTGGAAGTCTGGAGTCAATCTATTTAGGTTACTGCCCAGTGAGAGGGATTTGAGACAGTCTTACTAGAGAAAGGGATTTTCTTGACTCCTGGGAAGTGGAGTTTCTCTCCTAGTAGGCTCATCACCCTCCTCCCTTGGCTTCTCTTGGTTCTTGTCCTGGATTTCTCTGACCTCTGTTATCCCAGTGGTAAAAACCAGGGAGAAATATGTGCATGTCTATATGCCTGGCTCTGTATGGGCACCTGGTCTCCCTCACTATCTCTTCACTGTCCCTTCAGGGTGAGAATCTCATAGTATACACCACATGGACTCCAGATCATTCCATAGTGGGTATGAATCTCTGCTCTGCTCTCACCAGCTGTGCGACCTAAGGCTAGATTATCAATTTCTCTGTGCCTGTTTTTTAATCTATAAAATGGGAATGGTGTTTGACTAGGAAGTGGTGCAGTGCATAGAGCATTGGACTAAGATGGGGTGGACCCAGGTTTAAAACCCCAAGGTTGCTGGCCTGACCTCTGGCTCACCAGCTTTAGTGCGGGAATGTAGGCTTGAGTGTGGAATCATAGACATGACCCCATGGTCACTGGCTTGAAGCCCAAGATTGCTGGCTAGCAAGGAGTCACTCATGCTGTAGCCTCCTGATCAAGGCACATATGAGAGAGCAATCAATGAACAACTAAGGTGCCCCAACAAAAAATTGATGCTTCTCATCTCATTCTCTTTTTGTCACTATCTGTCCCTCTCACACACACAAAAAAAATTGCTTCTCTCTCTCCACACTCTAACGTAAATAAAATAAATTAACAAAAAGAGTAGGCTCGCCTGAATAAGGCATAGATGAAAGTTGATACTTCCTTCTCCTCCCCTTCTCTCATCTCTCTATCTCCAATCTTCAAAATGAGTTTTAAAAATAAATAAATTAAATAGAAATTGCTACACTATCAGTCTCCAGGATTAGAGATCTTCATTCCAAATGATTGAAGTCATTTTGGTTTGGATAGTCTTAAAAACTTCCAGTTTTTATGTTTCTTATTTAAACAAGACCAAGTGCCTAACCTTGTAAAAATAAGCTCTGCCTGATATATCGTTAGGAAATGGCAAATTCAGACTACTATAGTATAGCACTCACATCTATTAGAACTGCTAAACTCCAAATATGACTGTACCGATGTTCTCATGCATTCATTATTTCGTAGATGTCTCCTGACTAAAGATTAAGCCTACAACCTTGGTGTATCAGAATGACACTCTAAGTAACTAAGCTTCCCGGCCAGGGCATAACCATAAATTTAATCCAACTCTCATTTAGGGATAGAAAATACCTTTTTTGGAACCAATAGATTACGACACACAAAAAAATCAGTAGAGATAGAAAACGTACTTAACATAAGCAGATAAGTGGATCACCTGAGGAAGGAGGGACAGGCCCCCTCTTCACTGAGGAGGAAGAAACAAGAAGAATGCAATGGAAGAGAGTCTGCAGGGGTAACTGAGTCAGACAGTTTTAGGTTAACTACTTTCTATAACCATGATGGTGAACCTATGACATGCGTGTCAACACTGAAACGCGTAGCCATTTTCGATGACACACTGTCGCATACCAAAGAAGCATGGGGCCACATGCTGAGAAAAACATTTTATCCTCGGCTCCTGCACGGCCAGGTGCAGTAGCCGAGGATAAAGCATTTGCTGTAGTGTAGACACTCTGTGCCAGAGGTCTGTAGGCCAAAACAACAGAACTCTGACACTGAGCCTCTAGTTCTGGGACTTCTTGTTAGGCCATTTTTCTCGAAGTGACACACCACCCGAGTTATGCTTGTTTTTTTTTTTTGGTGAATTTTGACAAACCTAGATCAAAAGACTGCCCATCACAACTTGATGAAGGAAGTAGAATTTATTTAGCTGGTGTAGCAGTGTGACCCCCAAACAGGCAACCAAACACGTGCTTTCCAAAGTTAGTGATGAAGGAAGTAGAATTTATTTAGCTGGTGTAGCAGTGTGACCCCCAAACAGGCAACCAAACACGTGCTTTCCAAAGTTAGAAGTGACCAAGAAATTATTTCATGCTCCTCTCTCAAAAAATGTAAAAAATATAAAAATCTAATGGAAAAAGCTGATAGACCTGCAACATGCCTAGTGCATTTCTCTCAACAGAAAGGCAGAAAAATAAGAAAAGAAAACAAAGTAAAAATTCCAAGTATCTCTTCGACCATGTTTTTATTTTTCACATAGAAAAGACTATTTTTAATTATCAACAATCTAATTTTGCACATCACAGTGTTTCCCTCCCATTTCCGCCTCCCATGGTGCCTCTCTGACACTGGAACCATTTTCCTCTTGTTTCCCCTCTCACCTGGCCAGCAGTGCCTTAAGAAAACTCCTCCCAAACCTGAACCAGAGGGCTGAGGAGATGATGGACATCTCAGAACACAACAAATTTCTCTAATGTGCCATTAAACCTACAAATATTGCAGCCTTCTATCAAATTTGACTAAGTGGAACCTTGAGACTTCTCCCTGGAGCAGGTGTTCTGAGTTTTATAGAATAGAATCTCCCATTCACTTGGCTCTCTTTCCCTATCCATATCTACCTTCCTGCTTACATGAACACAACAATTATTACTAAACAGACACCAGAGTCCTTAGACAAATCAGGGCCCCATGGACCATAGACAACTCAAACTGAGCACTGGATCAACCCTCAAACCAAAAAGGAAACTCGGCACCAAACACTCATCTACAGACTCAACTGAAACTAGGACACACCCATGCCAGAAACTGACACAGCACCTTGGACACCAGAGTCCATACATCATGCCCTATGACTGGAGATGCTTGTGGGCCCCACACTGGAACTCAGATATGAGGCTACATGCTAAGGGACCCCAGGTGCAAAGCAGAACACAGATTCAACAACAAACCCTGGAAACAGACTCCTGATCTGTAACCAATACCCCATAACCAAACTTCAGACATAGAGCCAAACAACAGACCCCACTTGCTGAATGAGAGATGCAGGAGCTGAACCTGATACTCACAATGCAAACACAGCCAGGACTCCATAAAGGGCATCTCATGACCCCTAAATCCAAGCAGCGAGCTTCACAATACATTTCACTACCAATGGAAATGTAGAATACAGAAAAATCACTAGCAGCACTACCACATTCTACCAAATCCTACAAAAATAAATAAAAAAAACTGACAGAGGGAATAGAAATAAAGCTTATCCTTAGCTAACACATGTCCATGATCTCAGCTGCAGGGCTCTCCAGGACTTAGTGTCCCCGCTATTTATATCACATGCCTGGCTCATCGACACTGTGGGGACTTAAATAAAAAATGTCCTTATACTTTGAAAGTTCCAGCAGCTGGGCTAATAATCAAGTGAAATAACAAGAGATAGTCAATGTATAATATATGCTCAAGAGAAACTGATATACCCTGTTGTGGACCATAAATGGCAGAAAGCCATTGTAGATTTGAGGCTTAGCAAAAGGCTAAGTTCTCCCCCCCTCCACCTCCATATTTGGCTATTATGCTGAGTATTTGCACCCACTTTACTTGTTTCCTTGGGTTGCTGGAAGCAATTTATATGCCCTTCCTCTGACTCTTTGTTTGTTTTCAGATGTTGTTAGATTTCACTAATGCATCCTGTTTATGCCTTGGGAGAGTTCCTGTTTTAGCCTTGGATGTGTAACTTTGTATCAAGGACTTCCGTGATTTGCATATGGCTATATAATAAAGCAAACTGGGGCTATGGGGCACTCGGATATTGCCATCAGCAATTGAAGAGTCCTCCCGGTCCCAATTTTTCTTGATAAATATGTTTCCTTAATTCTGCACCATTATTAGGAGCTGCTCTGGTCCGCAGCAATTCCCAAGAATACAAGACAATGAGGTCATACTTGGGGTATAGATCACTTCAAAAAACTGAATAACAGAATCTAAGATATTTTTTAAAAAAATATTGATTGATTTTAGGGAAAAGACAGAAGAGATAGAAAGGAGAAAGGAGAAAGGAGCACAAAGCATCACCTCAGAGGAGTTGCCTCTAATATGTGCCTTGACCCAGCAAGCCTCGAGTTTCAAACCAGCAACCTCAGCATTCCAAATCAATGCTCTCTCCACTGCACCACCACAGGTCAGGTCAGAAACTTAATTTACAAAGGTGACATGGATAACATGCAGCTAATTTGAGAACATGTGACACATCTGACAGATTACTTTTTTTGGGAAACCCCAAAACCTATTGGACACAAGAAATAAGGTAAGGGGGTCAACAAGCTGCTCCTTGCAGTCTTCATATCTCACACTAAGGTGCTTATACTAAAGTTCTCTTCTGAAACTGGTATGTGCACAGGTGACAGAAAAGCACACTTCAAACATATTTAAAGAGACCACAAAGCAACAGAAAGTGAACTTCACAAAGCTTCATGGTTTGAAAGAATATATAAGTATGTGTCTTGCTGTCATGGCCATGAACCTAGAAAATATTAATAAGAGGGACCTACGAGCTCTTTATGATATTTTTTTGTATTTTTCTGAAGCTGGAAATGGGGAGAGACAGTCAGACAGACTCCCTCATGCGCCTGACCGGGATCCACCCAGCACGGCCACTAGTGGTGACACTCTGCCCACCAGGGGGTGATGCTCTGCCCCTCTGGGGTGTCGCTCTGCCATGACCAGAGCCACTCTAGAGCCTGGGGCAGAGGCCAAGGAGCCATCCCCAGTGCCTGGGCCATCTTTGCTCCAATGGTGTCTTGGCTGCGGGAGGGGAAGAGAGAGACAGAGAGGAAGGAGGGGGGGTGGAGAAGCAAATGGGTGCTTCTCCTATGTGCCCTGATCAGGAATCGAACCTGGGTCCCCCACACAGCCAGGCCGACGCTCTACCGCTGAGCCAACTGGCCAGGGCCGAGCTCCTTATGATTTAAGGCAGGCATTTCCCAAACTGTGGACCCCTCAGGCCATTAATCCAGCCCTTGTTGCACTTCTGAAAGGGGCACTTCTTTTATTGGTGGTCAGTGAGAGGAGCACTGTATGTGGCATCCCTCCTACAGTCTGAGGAACAATGAACTGGCTCCATGTGTATATTTAAGGTATAATTGACATTTAAGGTATAAATGACATTTTCTAAATAACCCCCCAAATGCATCACAATTAGAAATATAAAATAATTTCAATTGAATAATAATTAAAATAATACATTAAAAAGCTATGTGGCACTGGCCATGTAGCTAAGTGAAGATACCATTTTCCCAAATGCCAAGGTGACAGGTGTGAGCCCCATTGTTGGCACCTAAAAGGAGCAACAAATGAGCACATAACTAATTAAAACAACTAAGTGGAGCAATGAGTAAATGCTTCTCTCTCTCTGTCTCAAATGAATGGATGAATTTGGAAAACTAATGAAACGTGGAGTGATGAATCCACAACGTGGTCACTCTGTTTCTCTAAGCAGGAAGGCAGAATAAAATGACAAACAAAAGGCCCAGATCTCTATTAGGACCATGTTTCTATTCTTCAGCTGACAAGGACATCTTTATTGATAATAAACACTCTGGATTCTGAACATCAGTGTTTTCCACCCATATTTTACTCTGATGGTGCCTCTCCTACAATGGAACCTTTTTCCTCTTGTTTCCCCTCTCACATGGCTGGCAGTGCCTTAAGAAAACTTTTCCCAAACCTGAGCCAGAGGGCTGCAGGAACAATGGGCTTCTCAGGACACAATGGATTCCTCTAATGTGCCATGAAGCCTATGAATACTGAAGCCTTCTATCAGATAAGAATAAATGGAACCTAGGGGCTTTTCCCTGAAACACATTTTCCATTTTTTGTTTGTTTGTTTTTTAAGTGAGAAGCATAGAGGCAGAGAGACAGACTCCTGCATGCAACCAACCAGGATCCACCCAAGAAAGCCACTAGTGGGACACTGCTCTACCTATCTGGGGCATTGTTACATTGGAACCATCCTCAGCACCCAGGCCAATTTTGCTTCAATGGAGCCTCTTCTGTTGGAGGAGAAGAGAGAGATAGAGAAAAAGAAAAGGGAAAAGAGTGGAGAAGCAGATGGGCACATCTCCTGTGTTCCCTAGCTGGGAATCAAACCCAGGACTTCCACATGTAGAGCTGATGCTCTACCACTGAGCCAAGTGGCCAGGGCCCACATATTATGTTTTATAGAATAGAATCTCCAATTCACTTTGCTCTCTTTCCCCATCAGTATCTACTTTCTTGCCAATGTGAACATAACAACCAGTACTGAACAGAGCCCTTAGACAGAATCAGGACCCCAAAGATTCTAGACAACTGAAGCTGAGCACTGGACTGACTCCCAAACCAAAAAGAGGACTTGGCACTGAACACCAAACACTAGTCTACAGAGCCAAGTGAGACTAGGAAACACCAATGCCAAAAACTTACATGGCACCTTGGACACCAGAGTCCATACATCATGTCCTAGAACTGGAGCTGCTCATGGGCCCCACACTGGAACTGGGACACAAGGCTATATGCAAAGGGACTTCAGACCCCAGATGCACAACAGAATACAGACTCGACCACAGACTCTGGAGACAGACTCTTGATCTGTAACCAAGACCCCATAACCAGGAGACCTGAAGATGGCAGCGCAGTAAGCAGATACACAGACACCCAGCTCCCACCACCAAACTGGAATACAAATTAATTTATGAAAAATCAGCATAAAAAACCAACTCTGGACTACAAGAACAGCTCTCAAAAACCAAGGAGCAAAGAAGAAGCCACAACAAACCTGGTAGGGGATGCCTGAATCACCCCTGCTTACAGGAACAGAGGGGGGGAGGTGAAGCTGAGAGCCCAGAGGGGATCTCACTCCAGGGAAAAAAGCAGAAATTACTGGTCACAATCACTTGCCTGGTGACCAGGGAGTGAGGTGTGTTAAAAGGGCTGGCTTATCTCCCAAGTGGAAAAAAGAGAGAGAGGGACAGACTGTGAGGGGCAAAGGAATGCAGAAGATGACCTAAAATGCTGACTCATCCATGCTGGAGGTGGCCATAACTGGGGGAGGGACTGATCCTTCCACAAAACAGAACTGAATTACTTCTGGATCACAGATCTCCAGACATCTCTCCAGCTCCAATCAGCACAACCAGACACAGCTGAAAACAAGAAGTGGGGAGGAGGGGCAGTAACTCAGGTCTCCATGAAGATCTGAGATACACCTCCCCCTACTGAAGCTGAGAAAACACCCTGCACCCAGAGAGATTAGTTGGTGGAAGAGGACTTCAGAGTCTCAGGTTACACCCATTGCATTCCTGGATACAGTTTTAAGGAATCCCCCTGCTGAGATCAGTAAACAAGACTATCAACTATCACTTGTTAAGAAAACAAACAAATCAAGACTTCAAAGCGGCCCAAATCCGAAAGTGGATTACAAATAATAGCTGATACCAACCCAAGAAGACCTAGAAATAACACAATTGAAAACTGGAGGCAGACAACACCAAGCCTAGACTCAACCAACTCTACAAACAAAACACCCAAACACAGATAATGAGAAGACAAAGAAGTGCAATCCAAATGAAACCCCAAGAGAACCTTCAGGAGATGAACTGAGTAATATAAAAATAATCAAACTTCCAGATGCGGAGTTCAAAATAATGATTGTAAGTATGCTTAGGGATCTTAGAACAACAATAGATGGTCATTATGAACACCTAAATAAAGAAATAGCAAATATAAAAAAGGATATTAAAATATTTAAAAAGAGTCAGTCAGAGATGACAAATACAATATCAGAAATGAAGACCATGATGGAAGGAATTAAAAACAGGATGGATATAGCTGAGGATCAGATCAGCGAGTTGGAGGACAACTTCAATGAAGGCAAAAAAGCAGAGAAGAAAAAAGAAAAGAGACTCAAAAAGTCTGAGGAAACTCTTAAGAGAGCTCTGTGACACATGACGAGAAATAACATCCGCATCATAGGGGTTCCTGAAGAGGAAAAGAAAGAACAAGGGATAGAGACTTTGTTCAATAATATCATAGCTGAAAACTTCCCCAAATTAATACAGGAGAAACTCTCACATGTTCAAGAAGCAGAGAGAACTCCATTAAAGAGAAACCAAAAAAAACCTACACCAAGACACATCATAATTAAAATACCAAAGCTAAGTGATAAAGAGAAAATATTAAAAGCTGCAAAAGAAAAAAGCTATCACCTACAAAGGAGCCCTCATAAGGATGACATCTGACTTCTCAATGGAAACACTTGAAGCCAGAAGGTAATGGCAAGAAATATTCAAAGTAATGCAGAACAAGAACCCACAACCAAGACTACTTTATCCAGCAAGGCTATCATTTAAAATCAAAGGACATGGGCTCATCTGGTTTAAGCAAAAGCTTACCAGCTTGGACCCAAGGTCGCTGGCTCGAGCAAGGGGTTACTCGGTTTGCTGAAGGCTCGCGGTCAAGGCACATATGAGAGGGCAATCAATTAACAACTAAGGCATCACAACAAAAAACTAATGATTGATGCTTCTCATCTCTCCATTCCTGTCTGTCTGTCCCTATCTATCCCACTCTCTGACTCTCTCTCTGTCTCTGTAAAAAAAAAAAAAAAGTAAAATCAAAGGAGAAATAAAAAGCTTCCCAGACAAAAAACAACTCAAGGAATTCATTACAACCAAACCAATGATGCAGGAAATGTTAGGGGCCTGTTGTAAACAGATCAAAGTGGGAAAAGAATATAGCAAAAAAAAGAATACAGCTTTAAAGAATAAAATGGCAATAAACAACTACATATCAATAATAACCTTAAATGTAAATGGATTAAATGGTCTAATCAAAAGACATAGGGTAGCTACATGGATAAGAAAATAGGACCCATACATATGCTGTCTACAGAGACACACCTTAAAACAAAAGATGCACATAGACTGAAGGTAAAAGAATGGAAAAAAAACATTTCATGTAAATGGAAATGAAAAAAAAGCTGGGGTAGCAATACTTATATCAGACAAAATGGACTTTAAAACAAAGAATATAGTAAGAGATAAAGAAGGCCACTACATAATGATAAAGAGAGCAATCGAATAGGAAGATATAACTATTCTAAATATTTTCGCACCTAATATAGGAGCACCTAAATATATAAAGCAGACTTTGATGGATATGAAGGGCGAGATCAACAGCAATACTATAATAGTAGGAAATTTTAATACCCTGCTAACATCACTAGATAGATCCTCAAGAAATAAAATTAACAAAGTAACAGCAGACTTGCCTGACCTGTGGTGGCACAGTGGATCAAGTGTCGATCAGGAGTGCTGAGGTTGCCGGTTCAAAACCCTAGGCTTGCCTGGTTAAGGCACATATGGGAGTTGATGCTTCCTGCTCCTCCCCCCTTCTCTCTCTCTCTCTCTTCTCTAAAATGAATAAATAAATAAATAAAATTTTAAAAAAAGAAACAGCCGACTTAAAGGACACACTAGATTAACTCGATTTAATAGATAACTTCAGAACCTTTTACCCTAAAGCAGCAAAATATACATTCTTTTCAAGTGCTTATGGTGCATTCTCTAGGATAGACTATATGTTAGGGCACAAAAGTGGTCTCCACAAATTTAAGAAGGTTGAAATCATATCAAGTGCTTTTTCTGATCACAATGGCATGAAAGTAGAAATGAACCAAAACAGAAAAGCTCAAAAATTCTCAAACACATGGAAACTAAATAGCAGGTTGTTAAATAACAAATGGATTACAAATGAAATAAAAGAAGAAATTAAGGCCCTGGCCGTTTGGCTCAGTGGTAGAGCATCGGCCTGGCGTGCAGAAGTCCCAGGTTCAATTCCTGGCCAGGGCTCACAGGAGATGCACCCATCTGCTTCTCCACCCCTCCCCCTCTCCTTCCTCTCTGTCTCTCTCTTCCCCTCCCACAGCTGAGGCTCCATTGGAGCAAAGATGGCCCGGGCGCTGGGGATGGCTCCTTGGCCTCTGCCCCAGGTGCTAGAGTGGCTCTGGTTGCAACAGAGCGATGCCCCAGAGGGGCAGAGCATAGCCCCCTGGTGGGCAGAGCGTCACCCCTGGTGGGCATGCCAGGTGGATCCCGGTCGGGTGCATGTGGGAGTATGTCTGACTGTCTCTCCCCATTTCCAGCTTCAGAAAAATAAAAAATAAAAAAAGAAGAAATTAAAAAATTCCTAGAAACGAATAAAAATGAGCATATAACAACTCAAAATTTATGGGACACAGCAAAATCAGTCCTGAGAGGGAAGTTCATAGCACTGCAGGCACACCTTAAGAAACTAGAAAAAGCTCACATAAACAACTTAACCCTGCATCTAAAAGAACTAGAAAAAGAACAGCAAGTAAAGCCCAGAGCTAGTAGAAAGAAGGAAATAATAAAGATCAGAGCAGAAATAAATGACATAGAGGCTAAAGAAAACAATACAGAGGATCAATGAAACTAGGAGCTGGTTTTTTGAAAAGGTAAACAAGATCGATGAACCTTTAACCAGCCTCACCAAGAAAAAGAAAGAGAGAGGCCTCAAATAAATACAATTAGAAATGAGAGTGGAGAAATAACACAACTGACGCAACAGAAATACAAAATATTGTAAGAAAATACAATAAAGAATTGTATGCCAAAAAACTAGACAACCTAGATGAAATGGACAAATTCCTTGAAACATACAATCTTCCCAAAATTATCTGGAAGAATCAGAAAACCTAAACAGACTGATTACAACAAATGAGATCGAAACAGTTATCAAAAAACTCTCCCCCAAAAAAAGTCCTGGGCCTGATGGCTTCACAAGTGAATTCTACCAAATATTCAAAAAAGAACTAACTCCTATCCTTCTCAAGCTATTTCAAAAAATTCAAGAGGAAGACTTCCAAGTTCCTTTAATGAGGTGAGCATAATTCTGATTCCAAAATCAAGCAAAGACAACACAAAGAAAGAAAATTATAGGCCAATATCCCTGATGAATTTAGATGCTAAAATCCTCAACAAAATATTAATAAACTGGATCCAGCAATAAATGAAAAAAATCATACACCATGATCAAGTGGGATTTATTCTTGGGAGGCAAGGCTGGTATAATATTCGCAAATCAATCAATGTGATTCATCACATAAACAAAAGGAAGGAGAAAAACCACATGATAATTTCAATAGATGCAGAAAAAGCACTTGATAAAATCCAGCACCCATTCATGATCAAAACTCTCAGCCAAGTGGGAATACAGGGAACATATCTCAACATAATAAAGGCCATCTATGACAAACCCAGAGCCAAGATCATACTCAATGGGCAAAAATTAAAAGCAATCCCCTTAAGCTCAGGAACAAGGCAGGGGTGCACCCTTTCACCACTCTTACTCAACATAGTTCTGGAAGTCCTAGCCACAGCAATCAGACAAGAAGAAGAAATAAAAGGCATCCAAATTGGAAAAGAAGAAGTAAAACTATCATTATTTGCAGATGATATGATATTGTATATAGAAAACCCTAAAGTCTGAGTCAAATAACTACTGGACCTGATAAATGAATTCAGCAAGGTGACAGGATATAAAATTAATACTCAGAACTTGAAGGCATTATTATACACTGACAATGAACTGTCAGAAAGAGAATTTAAGGAAGCAATCCCCTTCACCATTGCAACCAAAAAAATAAAGTACCTAGGAATAAATTTAACCAAGGAGATTCAAGACTTGTACTTGGAAAATTATAAAACATTGATCAAAAAAATCAGGAATGATACAAACAAGTGGAAGCATATACCATGCTCATGGTTAGGAAGAATAAACATCATTAAAATGTCTATATTACCCAAAGCAATTTATAAATTTAATGCAATACTGGTTAAAATATCAATGACTTACTTCAAAGATATAAAACACATATTTCAAAAATTTATATGGAACCAAAAAAGAACACAAATAGCCTCAGCAATCTTGAAAAGGAAGAATGAAGTGGGAGGTATTACATTTCCAGATATCAAGTTATATTATAAGGCCATTGTACTCAAAACAGCCTGGTACTGGCATAAGAACAGGCATATACATCAATGGAAAAGAACAGAAAACCCAGAAATAAACCCACACTTTTATGGACAACTGATATTTGACAAAGGAGGTAAGAGCATACATTGGAGTAAAGAGAGCCTCTTTAACAAATAGTGTTGGGAAAATTGAACAGCTACCTGTAAAAAAATGAAACTAGACCACCAACTTACATTATTCAAAAAAATAATCTCAAAATGAATAAAAGACTTAAATGTAAGCTGTAAAACTATAAGAATCTTAGAAGAAAACATAGGCAGTAAGCTCTCTGACATCTTTTGCAGCAATATATTTGCCAATTTATCTCCATGGGCAAGAGAAATAAAAGACAGGATAAACAAATGGGACTATATCAAACTAAAAAGCTTTTGCACAGCTAAAGACAATAAGAACAGAATAAAAAGACAAACTACACAATGGGAGAATATATATATTTGACAATACGGCTGATAGGGGTTAATAACCAAAATTTATAAAGAACTTGTAAAACTCAATACCAGGTAGACAATCTAATCAAAAATGGGCAAAAGAAATGAATAGACACTTCTCCAAAAAGGACATACAGATGGCCAATAGGCATAAAAAAAAGCTCAACATCAGTAATAATTAGAGAAATGCAAATTAAAACCACAATGAGATATCACCTCACACCAGTCAGAATGGCGCTCATCAACAAAACAACACAGAATAAGTGCTGGCGAGGATGTGGAGAAAAGGGAACCCTCCTGCACTGCTGGTGGGAATGCAGAATGGTGTGGCCACTGTGGAAAACAGTATGGAGATTTCTCAAAAAGTTAAAAATTGAACTGCCTTTTGACCCAGCTATCCCACTTTTAGGAATATACCCCAAGAACACCATAGTACTGTTTCAAAAGAAGAAATGCAGCCCCATGTTTATGGCAGCATTGTTCACAATAGCGAAGATCAGGAAACAGCCCAGGTGTCCATCAGAGGACGAGTGGATTAAAAAGCTTTGGTACATATATACTATGGAATACTACTCAGCTATAAGAAATGATGACATCGGATCATTTACAACAACATGGATGGACCTTGATAATATTATACTGAGTGAAATAAGTAAATCAGAAAAAACTAAAAACTATGATTTCATACATAGGTGGGACATAAAAATGAGACTCAGAGACCTAGAGTGTGGTGTTTATGGGGTGGGGGGCAGGGGTGGAGCACAGAGAAAACCAGTTAGAAGGTGATAGAAGACAATTTGACATTGGGTGATGGGAATGCAGCATAATCAAATGTCAAAATAACCTGGAGATGTTTTCTCTGAACATATGTACCCTGATTTATCAATATCACCCCATTAAAATTAATAAAAATAAATAAATTCAAAAAAAATCTCCAGAAAAAATATCTCAATTACATGGAAAGCTTGGGTTTAAATGACAGAGAATTCAAAATTGAAGTTCTAAAAATATTCAATAAATTCCAGGAGTGAAATCAGAGAAATGGCATCATGTGGGGTTCTCCCAATATCTCCCCCTGAAACTTCAACAAATTCAACAAGTAGAGAAGAGAAACAATCTCAGGAGCATCTTAAATATACACACACAACAGACAAAGGTATGATTCAGTGAAAAGATGGCTGAATATATAATCTATTCTGAGAAAAATAAGACGGATAATGAAGTATTCTACTTTTCTCACTGATATGAGGAAGGGCCGCTTTCACCTAGAACTGAGAGAAATGGAGGATTTGGAACAAGGGAAAAAGCTGGGCTAGGGTGGATGATCAAGCAGAGGAGAGAGTGTGGCAACTCAGCCTGAGATTGTGAATGCAGGGCTGGCACAGGCTGCAGACTCTGACAGAGGTTGCTGGATCATGTTACCCACAGAGACTGGTGCTGAGTGGTTGTTCCCTTTGTGTGCTCCTGGTCTGCAATCGCAGGTGGTGTGTGCAAGTGGTTCCACCTGGCGCCTCTGGCTTGGGCGCATGCATTCACGGGTGTAGGAGCTAGGCTCGAGATAATCAGAAGTGGACTTCTGCTTGGGCTGTAGCCAGCATTTCTTTGTGGTCCCAGCTCCCCGACCAACAGCACAAAAAGTGAACAGGGCTGGGACACCTAGGTCTAGACCTGTCTGGGCGGGGTGCCTCAGTGAGCTGATACAGGTCACAAAGCACGTTCCTGCAGAACACATTTCCAAAGGCACTGCAGAAATTGTGGGGGCTGGGCTGTGGGCTTCCAAACAGGGCACAAGGGAGAAAAGCCTGTGGAGATTAGACCTGTGGATTGCTGAGGCATACTAGACATGCCCAAGGGCCCTTAGAAAGGCTCCTGATCAGCAATTGGCTCCCTGCCCTGCCTGCATTCACTGGCAGCTCTGATTAGCACAGCCTTACCCAGAACTGTGCTTTGAGCGGTGCTGAAGGAAGGACTTGGCAGTTCTTAGAGCCACTTGCTCTGTAAGCAGTGGCTGTGGCAACTTCACAGCTAAGTCCCTAGACTGCTAGTGTAGGAGGGAGAGATGTGGAGAGAGGCACCTGGAAAACTAACTGACTCTCCCATTGTCGGAGCATGCAAACCCTAACTACCTTGCCTACTGAGGTCCAGCCATGTCATTGCCATAGCAACATAAAAGAAAATCTCTACTCAAGAGCACTAGAGGGACAAATCCTGTAATACAGCACCACCTGCTGAAAAGAAAGAGAAAAAAAGCTACCTCTCAAAACCAGAAAAAAATTACATTTTTTATAACTTTTTTTCACTTTTTTTTTCAATTTGGTCATTTTATCTTCTTTCTATCTTATTATTTTCTTTTCCTATTGATCATTATTATCCATAGGTGTTATATTTTTCATTCTTTTTTTTATGAGGGTTACATTTAAAAAACCTTAACTGTTTTTTTTCCTTTCTCTTTCTTTTTCTCTTTTTATTTTTCTGTCATTCGGTTATCATTTATCAACAAATTATTTTTTTATGGACTCATAGTTTTGTTTGTGGCATTTTGTGTGTTTTTTTTTCTTTTACTTTTTTCTGAAGCTGGAAACGGGGAGAGACAGTCAGACAGACTCCCGCATGCGCCTGACCGGGATCCACCCGGCATGCCCACCAGGGGCTATGCTCTGCCCACCAGGGGGTGATGCTCTGCCCCTCCAGGGCGTCGCTTTGCTGTGACCAGAACCACTCCAGCACCTGGGGCAGAGGCCAAGGAGCCATCCCCAGCGCCCGGGCCATCTTTGCTCCAATGGAGTCTCAGCTGCGGGAGGGGAAGAGAGAGACAGAGAGGAAGGAGGGGGTGGGGGTGGGGAAGCAAATGGGCGCTTCTCTTATGTGCCCTGGCCGGGAATCAAACCCGGGTCCCCCGCATGCCAGGCCGACGCTCTACTGCTGAGCCAACCGGCCAGGGACATTTTGTGTGTTCTTTACTTCATTTTTATCTTTTTGTAACTTCTCCCCAGATCTGGCACCCCGTTCTATATAGTTTTGGTTCCACTTATCATCATAGAGTTTTCATTGTTTCACTGTATGTTTCCAATTTTTATTTTATTTTTTAATCATTTCTTATTAGTGTTATTAACAATACCACTCTCAAATGCCATAAGGAAAAAGAAATCAAATATCATGGATACAAAAGACAATAATGTAGCTCAGATAGATGATGAAAAATCTCTACAAAAAAATTTCAATTGCTTGGAAACATTGGAGTTAAATGACAGAGAATTAAAAATTGAAGTCCTAAAAGTACTTAGGGAAATACAAGAAAGCATGGAAAGACAATTTAGAAAGCTCAAAAACAATTCAAAGAACAAAAAGAATACTTCACCAAGGAAATTGAAACTATAAAAAAGAATCAAACAGAGATGAAAAACTCAATGCATGAACTGAAAAACAAGGTTAACTAGCTTAGCTAATAGAACAGGCCAGACATAGAAGATAACTAGTGACATCGAAGACAGGCAACTAGAGACACTACAGAGAAAAGAGGAGAGAGAGACTCACAAATAAAAAGAGAAAACCCTACAAGAATTGTATGACTCCATCAGAAAGAGCAACATAAGAATAATGGGTATATCAGAAAAAGAAGAGAGAGAAAATGAAATGGAGAATATATTCAAACAAATAATAGATGAGAAATTCCCAAGCCTGTGGAAAGAATTAGAGCCTTGAATCCAAGAAGCAAACAGAAAATACACCAAGTTACCTTAACCCAAACAGACCTACCCCAAAACACATCGTAATAAAATTATCACAAACCAGTGACAAAGAAAAAATCCTCAAGACATACAGGGAAAAGAAGAATACAACATATAAAGGAAGGTCCATTAGGTTATTATCGGATTTCTCAGCAGAAACTTTACAAGCCAGAAGAGAGTGAACCCCAATATTAAAAGTACTGAAAGAGAGGGACTTCTAGCCAAAAATATTATATCCATCAAAGCTATCTTTTAAATATAAAGGGGAAATAAAAACATTCACAGATATAGAAAAGATGAGAGAATTTATCATCAGAAAACCCCACTGCAGGAAATACTAAAGGGGATTATCCAACCAGATACAAAAAACAAAACAAAACAAAATTACAAGTAAAAACTCCATCAAGATCACAATAAAAACAAGATTAATCTGTGACAACAAAAACAAAAAAGGGGAGAGGACAAAGATGAACAGTAGCAAAGGAGGATGGAGTGCAGAAGCACTCATGAGATAATGTACTACAATGAATATGATATATATCTTTTTTACTACTCAATGATAACCACCTCTGAAAAAACCACTACAGAAACATGGCTTTAAAAAAGAAGAAACAGAGAAAAGAAGTATGGAGCACAACCAAACAAAAACAAATGACAGAAAAACAAAAGAGAAAAACCAAAAATAGATACAGAGTTATCAGAAAGCAATATATAAAATAGGAAACCCTCAAGTGTCAATAATTACACTAAATGTAAATGGATTGAACTCACCAATAAAAAGACAGACTAGCAGAATGCATCAAAAAAGAAAATCCAACTATATGCTGCCTTCAAGACACACATCTAAGTTACAAGGATAAAAACAAATTCAAAGTGAAAGGTTGGAAACAATTCTGCAAGCAATTAACATCCAAAGAAAAGCAGGTGTAGCCTTACTCATATCTAACAATGCTGACTACAAGACAGCAAAGGTAATCAAAGAAAAAGATGGTAATTTCATAATGATAAAGGGGACATTGAATCAAGAAGACATAACACTTCTTAATATATATGCACCAAACCAAAGAGTACCAAAGTATATAAGACATCTATTAACTGGTCTAAAAATAAAAACCGGCAAAAATACAATCATACTTGGAGACCTCAATACACCGCTGATGGCTCTAGCTTGTTCATTCAAACAGAAAATCAATAAAAAAATATATAAGCCTTAAACTAAACACTAGAACAACTAGATAGGATAGATATCTACAGAACATTTCATCCCAAAATGCCAGAGTGTACATTTTTCTCTAGTGTACATGGGACATTCTCAAGAATTGACCATATATTGGGCCACAAAACTAACATCAACAAATTCAGAAAGACTGAAATTATACCAAGCATATTCTCTGACCATATAGCTTTGAAACTAGAATTCAACTGCAAAAAGAGGTAAACAAACCCACAAAAATGTGGAAATTTAACAACATACTTCTAAAAAATGAGTGGATCCAAGAAGAAATAAAAGCAGAGATCAAAAGATATATACAAATGAAAATGACAATATGACATATCAGAATCTCTAGGATGCAACAAAAGCAGTAATAAGAAGAAAGTTCATATTACTACAGACCTATATGAACAAACAAGAGAGAGCCTAAGTAAACAACTTAACATCACATCTTAAGGAACTAGAAAAAAAAGAACAAAGGCAACCCAAAACCAGCAGAAGAAGGGAAATAATAAAATTCAGAGCAGAAATAAATGAAATAGAGAACAGAAAAACTATAAAAATAATCAATAAAACTAGGAGCTAGTTCTTTAAAAAGATCAACAAAATTTACAAACCCTTGGCAAGATTCACTAAGGAAAAAAGAGAAAGAACTCATATAAACAAAATCCAAAATGAAAAAGGAGAAATCACCACACATATCAGATATACCAGGGGTCCCCAAACTACGGCCCATGGGCCGTATGTGGCCCGCGACGGCCTATTACCCGGCTCCAGTCGCACTTACGGGGATTCAGCTGGTTCCCTGATTCATTTCAATTGTAAGCGCTCTGGCGCTTACAATTGAAATAATGCGCCGCCGCTATACAGGAACTCTCTTTCCTGAATTGCGCTCGGCGCTCACTGTCCTACCTAGATGATCATGTCACGACGTTGTAGCGTGCGACGTGCGTATCTAGGCCTGACAGACTGAAGACCGAGGCGCCGGGTCCACAGCGCAGCAGCGGCTGCCGCACTAGGTAAATATATTTTTTATTTATTTTTTAATTGGATTTTAAAAATGGACCTACATTGTAGGCTGAGACCTGAACCTACATGGGAGGCAGAGACCTGGATCTACATGGGGGGCAGAGACCTGGACCTACATGGGAGGCAGAGACCTGGACCTACATGGGAGGCAGAGAACTGGACCTACATGAGGGGCAGAGACCTAGATCTACATGGGGGGAGGGCAGAGACCTGGACCTATATGGGGACAGAGGGCATGGACCTACATAGGGGGCAGAGGGCATGGACCTACATGGGGGGGCAGAGGGCATGGACCTACATTGTGGGAAGAAACCTGGACCTACATGGGAGGCAGAGGCCTGGACCTACATGAAGGGCAGAGAGCATGGGACCTATATGGAGGGGCAGAGAGCATATATATATATTGGTATTTAACTATTATCAATTTGGAATCCCTAGGAAACAATGATGTCAAGAAAGAGAAAAATTGACTCAGAGTGTAGGATATTCAAAGAACAGGGACTTATGATTACTTTTTCATGCAGTACAAGGAAAGAGCTGTGTGTATGATATGTCAGAATATAGTGTCTGTGTTCAAAGAGTATAATTTGCGTTGACACTATCAAACTCAACATAAAGATAAATATGATTGTTTGGTTGGAGATGTGAGAAAAGATAAAATATTAAAACTGAAAAATTCATTGTCAACTCAGCAAAATACTTTTGTGAAGCAGAAGCAGCTAAATATTTTATCACTGTGAGCAAGTTTTCAAGTTGCCAAGCTAATAGCATGTGCTGGCAGACCATTCGTGGAGGGAGAATTTGTTAAAGAGTGCCTTCTTTCTGTTGCCAAAGAGATGTGCCCAGAAAAGGCAGACTTATTTAGTACAGTTAGTCTTTCAGGATCTACAATAACATGAAGGATTGAAGAAATGGTGGACAATTTGCATCAGCATTTGCAAAACTATGCGAGAAAACTTTCTTATTTTTCCTTGGCACTCGATGAGAGCAATGATGTTCGTGATTCTGCACAACTTCTAATTTTTATTCGTGGGATGAATGACAATTTTGAAGTCACAGAAGAGCTTGCTGCACTGCAAAGCATCAAAGGAACAACTACGGGAGAGGATATCTATGAAAAGTTTTCCCAAACTGTGAAGGATTTGGAGCTGGACTGGGCTAAACTATCCAGTGTGACAACTGATGGTGTGCCTAGTATGGTGGGGCCTAAGACAGGAGTAATTGCTCACATTAACCTAGAGATGGACAAACTTAACCATTCTCATACAATAGCCATACACTGCCTCATCCACCAACAAGTGTTATGTAGTAAATCAATGAAGTGGGACTCTGTTATAAAAATTGTGGTACGTTGTGTTAACTTCATTAGAACTAATGCACTAAACCACAGGCAATTTCAGGAATTTCTGTCTGAGCTAAATGTGGCCTATGAAGATGTTCTGTACTACACTGAAGTCCATTGGCTGAGTCGAGGGAGAGTTTTGAGACATTTCTATGACTTACTTCCACAGATTACAGCTTTTATGCTTTCAAAAAACAAAGAAGTACCAGAGCTCAATGATGCAGAATGGAAATGGCACCTCGCCCTTCTGACAGATGTAACAGAGCTACTCAACAGTTTCAATGTGCAACTTCAAGGAAAAGGGAAGCTCATCTGTGATATGCAATCACATGTAAAAGCATTTGAAGTAAAATTAGGCCTCCTTATTAAACAAGTGAAGGAGGAAAATTTCTGCCATCTCCCCTTAACTCAAAATCTGTTAGCGGAAAAACCCTTGATTGCATTCCCAAAAGAAGTATGTGTGGATTCACTGGAAAAGTTGCAAAAGGAGTTCCAATTTAGATTTAAAGAGCTTCATCTCCATGAACAGGACATTCAGCTTTTCCATAACCCATTTTCTATTGACATTGAAAATGTGGATTCAATTTACCAAATGGAACTGGCTGAACTGCAGAATTGTGACTCTCTGAAAGACACATTCAAGTCAAACAACTTGCCTAATTTCTATGCCTCTCTCTCATCAGAGACATAGCCTAATATCAGAAACCATGCCCTTAAAATGTCAACAATTTTTGGCAGCACTTATGTCTGTGAACAGACATTTTCTAGGATGAAAAATTTAAAATGTCCAACCCAATCTAGACTAACCAATGAACACTTGCATCATTTGTTGCGGCTAGCAGTGACAAATATGGAACTGGACATTGACTATCTGATTAGCTAAAAGCAAGCCCATAGTTCCCATTGAAATGTTGGTAAGTTTGTTGATTAAAATTTACTTGTTTTTATTTTAAATTTGTTCCTGTTTTGTTTTTTTACTTTAAAATAAGATGTGTGCGGTGTGCATAGAGATTTTCATAGTTTTTTTAGTCTGGCCCTCCAATGGTCTGAGGGCCAGTGAACTGGCCCCCTGTGTAAAAAGTTTGGGGACCCCTGAGATATACAAAGAATTATCATAGAATACTATGAAAAGCTATATGCCAACAAATTTAACAATCTAGAAGAAATGAATAAATTTTTAGAACAATACAATCTTCCTAGACTGACTCATGAAGAAGTAGATAGCCTAAGCAGACCCATAAACAGGGAGGAAATAGAAACAACTCTCAAAAACCTCCCCCAAAATAAAAGTTTAGGGCCAGACAGCTATACGATTGAATTCTACCAAACATTCATAGAAGACCTGGTTTCTATCCTTCTTAAAGTCTTTCAAATTATTTAAGAAGAAGCAACACTTCCAAACACATTTTATGAGGCCAACATAACCCTCATACCAAAACCTGACAAGGACAATACAAAAAAAAAAAACCAAAAAACAAAAAACTACAGACCAATATCTCTAAGGAGTACAGATGCCAAAATCCTAAACAAAATACTAGCAAATCAAATAAAACAACACATTAAAAAAATAATACATCATGATCAAGTGGGATTCATCCCAGAAGCACAAAAATGGTTCAACATATGTAAAACAATTAATGTAATACACCATATCAATAAAACAAAGAACAAAAACCATATGATCTTGTCAATAGATGCAGAGAAGGCATTTGATAATATACAACATCTTTTAATATTCAAAACACTCAATAAAATAAGTATAGAAGGAAAATGTCTCAACAAAATAAAGGCCATATATTACAAACATCAGTTAATATCATACTAAGTGGTGAAAAACTGAAAGCTTTTCCTCTAAAATCAGAAACAAGACAAAACTGACCACTCTCTCCATTTTTATTCAACATAGTGCTGAAAGTTTTAGCCAGAGCAATCAGACAAGAGAAACAAGTAAAAGGCATTCAGACCAGAAAAGTAAAGGTTTCACTTTTTGCAGATGACATTATCCTTACACTGTAGAAAACCCCAAAGACTCCACAGAAAGACTATTAGAAACAATAAACCAATATATTGAGGTCACAGAATACAAAATCAATATACAAAAGTTTATTGCTTTCATATACACCAACAATGAAACTTCAGAAAATTAACCCAGAAAAATAATCCTTTTGACAGTTGCAACAACAACAACAAAATACCTAGGAATAAACTTAACAAAGAATGTAAATGATCTATATACTAAAAACTACAAAGCATTTTTAAAGGAAAATGAAAAAGACACAATGACATGGAAAATTTTTCTATGTTTTTAAATAGGAAGAATAAAATTAATTAAAATGGTCATATTACCCAAAGCAATACACAAATTTAATGCAATTTCCATCAAAATTCCTATGTCATTTATTAAAGAAATGGGAAAAAATCTCCAGGTTTGTATGGAACCATAAAAAAACCCAAATAGCCAAAGCAATTGTGAGAAAAAGGAATGAAGCCAGAAGCATTACAATACATGACTTCAAATTATACTACAGAGCTACGATAATCAAAACAGCATAGTATTGGCAGAAAAATAGACACACAGACCAATGGAATAGAATCAAGAGCCAGAAATAAAACCACATATATATGGGCAAATCATCTTCAGTGAAGGAACCAAAAACACACAATGGAGAAAAGAAAGCCTATTCAATAAATGATGTTGGGAAAATTGGAAACGCACATGCAAAAGAATGAAACTTAATTACAATTTGTCCCCCTGCACAAAAGTCAACTCAAAATGGATCAAAGACCTAAATATAAGACCTGAAACAATAATTTACATTGAAGAATATATAGAAACTAAGCATATGGACCTTGGCCGTAGAGAAAAATTCATGAATTTGACCCCAAAGGTGAGGGAAGTAAAGGCAAAAACAAATGAATGGGACTATATCAAATTAAAAAGCTTCTGCTCAGCAAAAGAAACTGACAACAAAACAAATAGACAGCCAACTAAACAGCAGATGATATATGCAAACAACTGCTCTGATAAGGGGTTAATATAAAAAATATATAAAGAACTGGCCCTGGCCGGTTGGCTCAGCGGTAGAGCGTCGGCCTGGCATGCGGGGGACCCGGGTTCGATTCCCGGCCAGGGCACATAGGAGAAGCGCCCATTTGCTTCTCCACCCCCCCTCCTTCCTCTCTGTCTCTCTCTTCCCCACCCACAGCCAAGGCTCCATTGGAGCAAAAGATGGCCCGGGTGCTGGGGATGGCTACTTGGCCGCTGCCCCAGGCGCTAGACTGGCTCTGGTGACAGCAGAGTGACGCCCCAGAGGGGCAGAGCATCGCCCCCTGGTGGGCAGAGCGCCCCCCCTGGTGGGCGTGCCGGGTGGATCCCGGTCGGGCGCATGCGGGAGTCTGTCTGACTGTCTCTCCCCGTTTCCAGCTTCAGAAAAATACAAAATGAATTTGACCCCAAAGGTGAGGGAAGTAAAGGTAAAAATAAATGAATGGGACTATATCAAATTAAAAAGCTTCTGCTCAGCAAAAGAAAGCTTTTATATATATAAAGAACTCACAAAGCTCAGCAACAAGCAACTGAACAGTCCAATTAAAAAATGGGGAAAGGACCTGAACAGACACATCTCCCAAGAAGACATACAAATGGTCAACAGACATATGAAAAGATGTTCAACTGCACTAGCTATTAGATAAATGCCAAAACTACAATGAGATCCTGCCTCACACCTATTAGATTGGCTATTACCAACAAGAAACATAATTACAAGTGTTGGAAAGACTGTGGAGAAAAAGGAATCCTCATTCACTGCTAGTGAAGATGTAAATTAGTATAACCATTATGGAAGAAAGTATGGTGGTTCCTCAAATAATTAAGAATATAACTACCACCCTGACCAGGCAGTGGAGCAGTGGGACACAGAGGACCCAGGTTCGAAACCCTGAGGTCTCCAGCTTGAGTGCGGGCTTATCTGGTTTGAGCAAGGCTCACCAGCTTGAGCCCAAGGTTGATAGTTTGAGCAAGGGGTCACTCAGTCTGCTGTAGCCCCCCAGTCAAGGCACATATGAGAAAGCAATCAATGAACAACCAAGGTGCCACAATGAAGAATTGATGCTCCTCATCTCTCGCCCTTCCTGTCTGTCCCTATCTGTCCCTCCCTATCTCTGTTTCTGTCACACATACAAAAAAAAGAACTACCATATGACCCAGCAATCCCTCTACTGGTTATTTCCCCCAAAACTCAAAAACATTGCTACATAAAGACACATGCACCCCCTTGTTCATTGCAGCATTGTTCACAGTGGCCAAGACATGGAAACAACCAAAGTGCCCCTCAATAGAGGATTGGATAAAGAAGATGTGGTACATATATACTATGGAATACTACTCAGCCATAGGAAATGATGACATAGGATCATTTATGACAACATGGATGGAACTTGAGAACAATATAATGAAATAAGTAAATCAAGAAAAAGCTAAAAACTGTATGGTTTCACACATATGTGAGACACAAAATTGAGATGCATGCACATAGATAAGAGAGCAGTGGTTATCAGGGGGAGAGGGATGTAGAGAGAGGGGTTGAGGAAGGGATATAAAGAAGGCCAAATACACAGTGACGGAAGATGGTTTGACTTTGGGTAATGGTCACACAATGCAATATACAGATCATGTATCATAGAGATACACACCTGAAACCTATATGACCTATTAACCAATGTCACCCCATTAAATTTAATAATAACTTAAAAACTTGTTATCAAGAGTTTATAATGTCAAATATATAGTATTTAATAGACATAAACTAGAATAGGTAAACTCATGAAAGTCATAGCCTTCCAGTATACTGGTATAACTTCAGTATTACATGAGCAACATTGATAGAATGTCATCAGCTTTGTTTGTTTCCCCATAAAATTCTTAGGTTTTCTTTTTTACATCTTTGGGAACTGCACTGAAAATTTTATTTATAAATATATTAGTAAGTATTAAGAGTTTGCTTTCTCAATAAATGTTCCAATGAGTTGTTAGGAGAGGTTATTTTCTACCTAACTTGTATGCCTTATACCTCTTGGGCATACTTTGTTTTTATTAGAAAAATATTTTGACATTCAGATACATTTTGGGCCAGTAGTCAAGTAATCGTAGGGCCAATTTAAAAATCTTAAAATAATTTAATGTTTTTCTTTTATACCTGTTTTGAAAGCCTTCACATTTTTTGTCAAGTAATTTTCCCAAGCTGTGAATATAATCTATTCTAATATGTTTATTCTATCATTTCTGTCTTTAAATTGAAAAAAAAATTAAAACTGTTTATGAAGAAGAGTTTAATAAAATATTTTTCACCTTTAAATAAAGGAAGGAAAGAGCTGATAGAATGATTGTAGCTAACCATGTTTGGACTTTATTTTCCTGCTTTCTTTTTTGATGCAGCTGAGGAGAGTGTGCACTAAAATTATAATCCATGGCTTATTTAAAAATGTGTCTGACAATTAGCAGAGAAGGACAGAAAGGAAAATTATGGCCCTGAATGAGTACTTTGGGTTCTTAATGGTTTTCAGGAAAATTTGCCTCAGTTTGGGTAATAAAACTGACAGGCTATTTGGTAAAGAGCTGAAGCTGGCTATAGAGAATTTTTTCATGAATTTAAATTTTAATATATATTTCTTTCTGCTTCAGATATCTCAAATTGTCTGTTTTCTTATCTCTCTAAAATCCTTAGCTTTCCCTTACTATTTGGTTTTACACATTTATCTTTCATAACTGCACTAATGTTGTATGTTTCATTGTACAAATGCCTTTTTTAATAGGAATTCACAGAGCAATGTTTAAATTTTTTTTCTCTGAAGCAAAAGAATTCACAATAAATTAGCCATGCCCTAATCATTCCTACCAGTCCATGTGCATGGCAGGTAAATACCTTCTCAAAGGAATTATCTTCCAAAACAGGAAGACTCCATTTGAATTTCTCAGTGCCTATCTTATTCAGTTTGTGCTGTTATAACAAAATACCATAGATGGTGCCTTAAACAGACAGTAATTCCCTCGTTTTGGAGGCTGAAAGTTCAAGATTAGGGAGGCATCATGGTTGGGTCTAGCGACAGCTCTCTTCCTGGCTTTTCAGTGTTTGCCTGCCCACTGTGTCCTCCACATGGACAAAAGAGAAAGAGAGTTTCTTTCTCTCTCTCTCTTCTTATAAGAACACTAATTCCTCCACAGCATCTCTGGTGTTTTAGTATCCTCAGGTTTCTGAGGCCTGGTAAGTGCTCCTAAATCTTCAGGCCAGTGTGGCTTCATAGAAATCATGTCAAGTATAAAACCAGAATATATGTAAATGAAAAATGGGGTAAAGGGGAGTTGACTCATTCTAATGGACAAAATCAATGTGGGTCCCTTAGAGGGCAGATCAAAGTAGAAATGCGCAGGTTGAGACTTAAAAGGCAGGTGAGAATTTGGCAGATAAGTGTAGGTGGGTGGATGAATCTTAATTATAGGTAGAAACCATAACATATGCAAAGAACAAAAAATGAAAGGAAAAAAAGTAATATTCATATGACTGCAAGTAGGTTAGTTTGGCTAGACCATAGATTATAAGAGGTTGAGGATGATGTACCTGGGGATATAAATGGGCCAGACCAAAAAGACTCTTGATGCATTATTAACCATTAAAGGCATTAACATGGCAAGGACCTACCCCTTCTCAAAATGTGCAAGGTACAAAAGATCTTGTATATATCTTTTGATCTTGCTTTTCTTTGCCTTTGACCCAGTCATTTTTTATAAGTATGTTGTTTAATTTCCACATTTTTGTGGATTTCTTTTACTTCTTTTTTGCAGTTGAATTCTAATTTTAAAGCCTTATGGTCAGAAAATATGCTTGGTATAATTTCAGTCTTTCTGAATTTGTTGATGTTAGTTCTGTGGCCCAACACACGGTCTATTCTTGAGAATGTTCCATGTACACTGGAGAAAAATGTATTTTCTGAAGTCGTAGGATGAAATGTTTTGTAAATGTCTATTCTGTCCATTTGGTCTAGCGTGTCATTTAAGGCCAATATTTCTTTATAGTCTTTCTGGTTGGATAATCAATCTATCACTATCAATGGTGTGTTGAGATTTCCAAGTATGATTGTGTTTTCATCTGTTTCTATTTTTAGATCAGTTAATATATTTTGGTGCTCACTGGTTTGGTGCCTATATATTAAAATGTGTTATGCCTTCCTGATATAATGTCCACTTTATCATTACAAAATGACCATCTTTGTCTCTGGTTACCTTTGTTGTCTTAAAGTCAGCACTGTCAGATATGAGTATGTCCACACCTGCTTTTCTTTGGGTATTATTTGCTTGGAGAATTGTTTTCCAACCTTTCACTTTGAATCTACTTTTGTCCTTGCAGCTTAGATGTGTCTCTGGAAAGTAGCATATGGTTGGGTTTTACTTTTTTATCCAATCTTGTACTCTGTGTTTCACTTTTGGTGATTTCAAGTCATTTACATTTAGGGTAATCATTGACACTTGAGGATTTCCTATAGCCATTCTATGTATTGTTTTCTGATGGCTTTGTGTCTCATTTGGTTCTTCTTTTTTGTCTTTGTCAGTTGTTTTTGTCTGGTGGCATTCTATACTTCTTTTCCCTGTTCTTTTTTTAAGCTACATGTTTCAGTAGAGGCATTTTTGTGGGTGATCACCATTAGGTTATTAAAAGAAAAATTGTCATATTTACAAGAGTCCATTATCATAAGAGTGCTTCTGCATTCCATCCTCTTTTGTCCTCTCCCCTTTTATGTTACTGTTGTCACAGATTATTCTTGTTTTTATTGTGACCTGGTTGGAGCTTTTACTTGTAGCTTTGTTTTGTTCTTTGTATCTAGTTGAATAACCCCCTTTTGTATTCCCTGCAGTGGGGGTTTTCTAGTGATAAATTTCCTCAGCTTCTGTATGTCTATAAAAGTTTTTACAGTATTTCTCTTTCATATTTGAAGGATAGCTTTGATGGATATAGTATTCTTGGCTGGTAATTACTCTCTTTCTGTACTTTGAATGTTTGGGTCCACTTTCTTCTGGCTTGTATAGTTTCTGCTGAGAAGTCTGATGATAACCTCATAGGCTTTTCTTTATATGGTATGGTCTTCTTTTCCCTAGCAACCTTGAGGATTCTTTCTTTGTCATTGATTTTTGACAATTTTATTATGCTATGCCTTGGAGTAGGTCTGGTGGAATTGAGGTAACTCAGTGTTCTGTTTGCTTTTTGGATTCAAGGCTCTAACTCAGGGGTCCCCAAACTTTTTACACAGGGGCCAGTTCACTGTCCCTCAGACCATTGGAGAGCTGGACTATAAATAAAACTATGAACAAATCCCTATGCACACTGCACATATCTTATTTTAAAGTAAAAAAAACAAAATGGGAACAAATACAATATTTAAAATAAAGAACAAGGAAATTTAAATCAACAAACTGACCAGTATTTCAATGGGAACTATGGGCCTGCTTTTGGCTAATGAGATGGTCAATGTCCAGTTTCATATTTGTCACTGCTAGCCATAATAAGTGATATGATGCACTTCCGGAGTCATGATGCGTGCATCCTGCATCACTGGAAGTAGTACTGTATGTGAGCGACACCGTGCTTTGCGTCCTGTGCTCCTCTCACTGACCACCAATGAAAGAGATGCCCTTTCTGTAAGTGCAGCAGGGGCCAGATAAATGGCCTCAGGGGGCCACATGCGGCTTGTGGGCCATAGTTTGGGGACCCCTGCTCTAACTCTTTCCACAGGCATGGGAAGTTTTCATCAATTATTTGTTTAAATAGGTTCTCCATTCCCTTTTTTCTCTCTTCTTCTTTGGATATACCCATTATTCTTATACAGTAGTACCTTGAGATCGAATTTAATTTGTTTTGTAACTGAGCTTGTAAGTCAGTCAACTTGTATATCAAACTGCCGATACTGGACCTGTGCACCAATGCACCAACTAGCAGCAGCTTCCTGAATCATGACTCATATCTCAGAATTTCGCTTGAATCTCGAACAAAAATACGGACTGAGTCACAGTTCGTATCTTAAAAAAAAATCATATATTGGTCTGTTCGTATCTCAAGGTACCACTGTATTGATCTTTCTAATGGGGTCAGACAGTTCTTGCAGATCTAATTCTTTTTAATTTGTGAGTCTCTCTCTTCTTCTCTGTATAGTATCTCTAGTTGCCTGTCTTCAATGTCACTGATTCTCTCCTCTATATGGCATGTTCTATTAGCTTAACTTGCTACCTCATTTTTCAGTTCATGTATTGAGTTCTTCATCTCTGTTTATTTTTTTATAGTTTCAATCTCCTTGAAGTACTTCTTTTATTTATTCATTTGTTTTTTGAGGTCATTAAATTGCCTGTTGGTATTTTCTTGCATCTCTTTGAGTATTTTTAGAACTTCAATTTTGAATTCTCTGTCATTTAACTCCAAGATTTCCATGTAATTGAGATTTTTTTTTCGGCAGATTTTTTACTACTTATGTGAACTACATCTTTGTCTAGTATATCCATGATGTTTGATTTCTTTTTCCATGATGGCATTTGAGGGTAGTATTGTTAAGAACTCCAACAAGAAAATTTTTTTCTAGTAGGTGTTGCTATACTACATGTTTTGGCTGTGTGAAGTCTTAGGCAGAACTCCACTGAGACATTGCTGTCATAGTGAGGTAGACAGGGACACATTCACATTGGTGGGTGGGACATGTTGTGAGGGCTTTACAGTTTTAGCTTTATACCTTTTCAGCTTTATGGCTTCAAAAGTGGTGGTTTCAAGTCTCAGGGAGTTCTTCCCCATTTCTCAGAAGACCAGAAAATCAGGTGCAGAGCACTTCTGCCTCTCAGGAGAGAGAGTGGCCCCAGAGAGTCAGCTGTGAGGGGGCCACAACCACCACATTTTCTACTGTGTGGGGAGGAAGGTGGGATCTTGGAGGCTGGGGGCATGCTTTGATCTTCAATGACACTGTGCAGAGTGTGGCAAACTGGTAGAGTGCTGGCTGCAGGCTGAGTGTACTTGAGCACTGTGGGCTGAGAGGACATAGCAACACATGAGCCAAATACAGAGGGTTTAGTGTGCACCAATGAAATGCATG
Organism: Saccopteryx leptura; assembly: GCF_036850995.1. NCBI lineage: Eukaryota > Metazoa > Chordata > Mammalia > Chiroptera > Emballonuridae > Saccopteryx > Saccopteryx leptura. The sequence continues at coordinate 61,999 of NW_027095730.1, forward strand.
CCATGCTGCACTGTGGTCCAGTGAGTGTCAAATGAATGATTGTTGAGCGTTTGCCCATCACCAGCTAATTGCAAACCAAGTGACATGGGAAGACTTTGGTAACACAGGATGTAACCATGCACCTGGTTGCACCATTTAGTTCAGCTCCTTCTCCTCTGCCCCTCAGCCTCTCCACCTCTCCTGACTTAGAATAAAACTCAAGCCTCCCTCCCTAAGTCGAACAAGAAGAAAGAAAAATTCAGTCCTCTGCCTTCTCTCCAGATTCCACCATAAAATTATTTTATCTTCTGTCCCCCTTTTCAATCCATCCCACCTTCTGTCCATTTGTTGCACAGATCTTTCAGTCACAGCTGCAAGCTCAGCTGGAGTTCCTTCACTGCATTATAGTTGTTCAATTTATTGAAATTTCAAGGAGAGATGAGAAATATCTCTCAGGCTGCCATTTTTATGACATCACCCAGAAACCACCACCAAAAGAAAAAAAATCAAACAATTCAATTAAAAAAACAGGCAAAAGACCTGAATGGATGTTTTTCTAAAGAGGACATGCACATGCCAAGAGACATATGAAAAAACACTCAATGTCAGTAGTCAGAGAAATGCAAATTAAAACCACAATGAGATATCACCTGATACCTGTCAGAATGGCTATCATCACTAAATCAGCAATCAATAAGTGTTGGTGATGGTATGGGGAAAAGAACCCCCATGCGCTGTTGGTGGGAATGCAGATTGGTACAGCCACTATTGAAAGCAGTAAGAAGTTAACTAAAAATTAAAAATAGAACTGCCTCTGGACCCATCAATCTCACTGACATTGTATTCTAAGAAGCTTAAAACATAATTCCAAAGAATAATGCACTTCAATGTTCACTACAGTATTATTCACAATAGCCAAAATCTCAAAACAACTTAAGTGTCCATCAGTAGATGACTGGATAAAAAAGCTGTGGTACATATGTACAATAAAGTACTACATAGCCATGAAAGAAGGAAATCTCACCTTTTGTGACAGCATAGATGAACCTGAAGATCATTATGCTAAGTTAAATAAGCCAGTCAGAGAAAGACAAGTACCATATGATTTCACTCATATGAGGATGGAATCTAATGAACAAAATGAATTAAGAAGTAGAGAGATTCATATATAGAGAATAAGCTGACAGCTATGGGGGTGCGATGGGGGGAAGCTGGGCAAGGAAGGTGGAGGGATAGAGCAAAAAAGGACAAAAAACCTATGGACACAGACAACAGTGTGGTGATTGCTGGGAGGGGAGAGGTGGAGGAGGTTTTGGGGGCTTAAATGGTGATGGATGAAGACTTAACTTGGCAGGGGTGGGTAGTCAATACACAATACAATATACAGAGAAGTGTTATAGAATTGGGTACCTGAAACCTGTATAATTAGTTAACTATTGTCACCTTAATAAACTCAACTAAAAAATTTAGTTAAAAAATGATATATATATTTGCAATAGAATGTTACTTGGCTATAAAAAATATATATATTACCATTTGCCACAGCATTAATGGACATAGAGTGTATTATGCTAAGAGAAATAAGTCAGAGAAAGACAAGTAGATTTCACATATATGTAAAATCTAATGAATGATATATATAAATGAACAAACAAAACAAAAACAGACTAATAGATACAAAGACCAAACTGATGCTTGCCAGAGGGAAGGAAGTGGGAGGAATGATTAAAAAAGATGAAGGGATTGAGAAGTACAGATTGGTAGTTATAAAACAGTCATGGGGCTGTAAAGTTCAGCATAGGGAATAGTCAATAATACTGTATTATTGATAACTATGTATGGTGCCAGGTGGGTACTAGAAATATCAGGGAGGACACATTATAAAGCATATAATTGGCTAAATACTATGCTATAGACCTGAAACCAATGCAAAATATTGAATGTAAGCTCTAATTAAAAATAATTTTAAAAATTAAAAAAATCTCTTACAAGTCTGGTTTCATTCTTCTCAAGACAAAAAAGAGAGATTATCTCATGCTTATTAGAATAGCCATTATTGCCTGACCTGTGGTGGCACAGTGGATAAAGCATCGACCTGGAAATGCTGAGGTCGCTGGTTCGAAACCCTGGGCTTGCCTGGTCAAGGCACATATGGGAGTTGATGCTTCTAGCTCCTCCCCACCTTCTCTCTCTGTCTCTCTCACCTCTCTGCCTCCCTCTGTCTCTCTCTCTCCCTTTCTCTCTCCTCTCTAAAATGAATAAATAAAATAAAAAAAAACACTATTTAAAAAAAAAAAGAATAGCCATTATTAAAAGACAAAAATGAAGACCAGAAAGAGAAAGAAGAAAGAAAGAAAGAAAGAAAGAAAGAAAGAAAGAAAGAAAGAAAGAAAGAAAGAAAGAAAGAAAGAATAAAAAGGAAAGAAGGAGGCCCTGGCCGGTTGGCTCAGTGGTAGAGCGTCGGCCTGGCGTGCAGAAGTCCCGGGTTCAATTCCTGGCCAGGGCACACAGGAGAAGCACCCATCTGCTTCTCCACCCCTCATCCTCTCCTTCCTCTCTGTCTCTCTCTTCCCCTCCCGCAGCCGAGGCTCCACTGGAGTAAAGATGACCCGGGCGCTGGGGATGGCTCCTCGGCCTCTGCCCCAGGCGCTAGAGTGGCTCTGGTCGCAACAGAGCGACTCCCCAGAGGGGCAGAGCATCGCCCCCTGGTGGGCGTGCGGGTGGATCCCGGTCAGGCACATGCGGGAGTCTGTCTGACTGTCTCTCCCCATTTCCAGCTTCAGAAAAATACAGAACAAAACAAAAAAAACTGATGATTGATGCTTCTCATCTCTCTCCATTCCTTTCTGTCTATATCTATCCGTCTATCTGACTCTCTCTCTGTCCCTGTAAAAAAAAAAATAGGAAAGAAGAGAAGAAAGAAAAATGGAAGGAAGGAAGGAAGGAAGGAAGGAAGGAAGGAAGGAAGGAAGGAAGGAAGGAAGGAAGGAAGGAAGGAAGGGGAAGGGAAGGGAGGGGGAAAGGGAGGAAGGGAAAAAAGAGAAAATAAAAGTACTGGGGAGGATCAGGATGTGAAGAAACAGAAACCCTTGCACACGGTTAGTGGAAATGTACAATTGAGTAACTACTATGGAAAACAGCAGTTAAAAATAGAGCAAACAGCCTCACCTGTGATGGAGCTCATTGATAAAGCATTGACCTAGAAGATTGAGGTCACCAGTTCAAAACTCTGGGCTTGCCCAGTCAAGGCACATATAAAAAGCAACTACTATGAGTTGATGTGTCTTGTTTCTTTGTTGTGGACTGTAAATGGCAAAAAGCCTTTGTAGATTCGATGTTAAGCAAAAGGCTAAGTTCTCCACCCTCCAACTCCATATTTGGGTATTATGCTGAGTATTTGCACCCACTTCACTTGCTTGCTTAAGTTGCTGGAAGCAATTTACATGCCCTTCCTCTTACTCTTTGTTTGTTCAGATGTTGGTTGATTTCACCTATGCATGGTAGGGGGATTCCTGTTTATGCCTTGGGAGAGTTCCTGTTTTAGCCTCCGATGTGTAACTTTGTATCAAGGACTTCCTTGATTTGCATATGGCTATGTAATAAAGCAAACTGGGGCTATGGGGCACTCGGATATTTCCATCAGCATTGAAGAGTCCTCCCGATCCCATCCTTTTTCTTAATTCCATACCATTCTCACTCAAAACCCAGAATTAGGAGCTGCGCTGGTCCACGACATTTCTTCACCATTTCTCTCTCTCCCTCTCTTTCATTCTTTCCCTCTCTCTCTCTCCTCTAAAAATTAATAAATAAAATTTAAAAAATAAAAAATAGAGCAACCATATTATCCAGCAATTTCACTTCTGAGTATACATCTCAAAGACCCAAAGGTGGAGTTTCAAAGAGAGACTTGCAGACCCATGTGTATAACAGCATTATTCGCAACAGCTAAAAGGGGAAAGCAACCCAAATGTCCAATGACTTATAAAGAGATTAACAAAATGTGGTATATTCATAGGGTAAAATATTATTCAGCCTAAAAGGAAAAAAATCTTGTCACATACAATATAAATGAACCTTGAGGACATAATGTTAAGTGAAAGAAATCAGTCACATATACACATACACACAAACTGTATGATTCCCCTTATGAGATATCTAAAGTAGTCACACTAATAGAAACAAAAAGCAGTTTGATGGTTGTGAGAGGTAGGGGTGGGAAGAGTTGTTTAATGGGTAAAAGAGTTTCAGTTTTATAAGATGAAATAATTCTGAAGATTTTTTCACAATAATGTGAATATATTAAATACTATGAAACTGTACACTTAAACATGGTTACAATGGTGGTCTTGGCCAGTTGGCTCAGCGGTAGAGTGTCAGCCTGGCATGTGAAAGTCCTGGATTTGATTCCTGGTCAGGGCACACAGGAGAAGTGCCCATCTGCTTCTCCAACCTTCCCCCTCTCCTTCCTTCTATCTCTCTCTTCCCCTTTTCACAGCCAAGGCTCCTTTGGAGCAGGGTTGGCCCAGGCACTGAGGATGGCTCCATGGCCTCTGCCTCAGGCACTAGAATGGCTCCAGCCAAGACAGAGCAATGCCCCAGATGGGCAGAGCATCGCCCCTGGGTGGGCATGCCGGGTGGATCCCGGTCGGGCACATGCAGGAGTCTGTCTGACTGCCTCCCCACTTCTAACTTCAAAAAAATACAAAAAAACAACAACAAATAAACACATAGTTACAATGGTAAATGTTATGTTATGTGTTTTTGCAACAATAAAGTAAAAGTGCACTCGTTTCATGTCTATTACATGCTAGGTTCTGATGTTCTGGGTACTCATGCAAACCTGCGGGTATGGTCCATTCAATAACATATCTTACTGAAAGAATGCTAAATGAATAGGTCAAGCTAGCTTTTTCACTGAATTAACCGTAATCTCCATGTACACAAGGCCTCAGGCAAGTGAAGGTGTTTGTATGGTTAATGCAATACATGAAAATAGAAAGATTATTGCAATATCCCCCTGGTTAGAAACTCTGCCAAGTAGTGTGATAAGAAGTACTGTGTGAATGGAGGAAGTTCAGTTTCTCTTTCTCTGAGAAGCAAGAACTGGTGCTTTCTTCCTATGGTATTAGGGAGTCTAAGCTGGGAGTAAGAATAGGGGCTGAAAGGTAGATGGTTTGAGAGCCACTGTCCAAAACACATCCACATCAAGAAGGAGACCAGACTGAGAGGAGTGGATGGAGCCCAAGGAAGACAGTAGACAACAAGGACCGATACTCTATCTTGACCTCCCATTCTAGGCCAAATGACCGTATTTTATACTCTCCTAAAATCACAAATTTGTTTTCAGTGACAATTATAATATGCTAAATGGAAATACTCTACCTGAACTCAGTATGCAAATTACAGTCTTGCCAGAAGAGAGAAGAGGGAGATCACCTTGTCAATCATATTAGAGAGGACTTAAGGCAACTTAAATGCAGAGAAGTTATCCAGGGTCAGCCAGCAAGGTTGGTAATTCTAGAATCCATGTACTTTGCCTCACCCACAGACTGCTACTTAAGCCATGGGAACTCAGTGCATCTAACCATTGGAATGTCATTTAGATTTCTACTTGGGAGACTGAAATCTAGGGAGGGACTAAAGTAAGAAGTAGAAATTATTGACTTGCTATTTTATTGGGGTTTCTTTTAGCCATTAAACAACTGCTCTGGGGGAAAGAAGTAGAGGAAACCAACCAAAACAGTGTCCCAAATTTGTGCAAATGAGAAGTGAGGATAGGCTCTGTTTAGGAGAATTTTTAAATTTAGTTTCATAATCTTCTCATGTTTTATAAAACTTAGGACACTGCTGAAGTTTCATGGATTGGGTTATTTTTATGATGTTATAAGTTTTCTAAATACAATGTAGGAAATTATACTTTAGAAGCTAGAGGGGGACTAATCTTTCAAACAACATCATAAAAAAAATATATATATATATATGGCTGTCCCATATAACTTCAACGAGCCTTAGAATCTATTTTCTTCCCTAAGAGGCCATCAGGAAAAAAACATACCAAGAGTAAAGAATTAAAAATAAAAATAATAATTTGTCTGAGTCTAAATTCTAGCTTTACTAGTTCTAGGCTCTGTAATCCTAAAAACATTACTTAATCTATGCCTTTATTTTCTCATCTATAAAATGGGTATGATGTGGTAGTCAGTTAGACATAATCAGAGCAAAGCCTATAGGCCACACACAGAAGGCCACCAGGGAAGAAAGCCCCAGGTGCCTAGCAACAAGTAAAATTGGGAAAACAAGGACCTCGCCCTTCAGGCAAACCTTTCTCTTCCACTATCATATTGCTGATTATGCAGTTTGGACCCCCTGATTTTATAATGCTGGTCATGTGATTCTGGTCTTTCCCCTGACCTTTCCTTCCATGACATGTGGTTTTAGACCCCCTTAGAAGAGGAACAAGGGGCAGGAAAATAGCCACATACCACCCCCATATGAGCCCTTGAACAGCCACTCCCTTAAGCACTGAGGCCTAGAGATCACATCTAAGCCTCAGTTGTATTCAGCTTCCAGTCCAGAAGAGGAGCAAAGCAGATGAAGGCGAGCCGTGGCTGACCTTAGGACCAGCTGCACTGAATAATGACCCTGCCCTGGTGCTGGCCAATCAGTGGGATCACAACCCTAAAAGGACACACCAGGAGAGTTAATGAGTATTCTGTTGAGATCTCCCCCTGGGATGTCCCCTAAAATCCCCACCTTTAAAATCCCTTTGGAATAAGGTCCCAGCAAGCTCTCCCTTCCCAGAGCACACCTGTGCCTTTCCTCTCCTCCTGCTCCCCATCTTCCCCCCCAGGCACGATTTTTTTTTTTGCTTGCCTCTCTCCTTTTAAGCTCTAAGGCAGTGGTCCCCAAACCCCGGGCTGTGGACTGGTACCGGTCCACAGAGAAAGAATTAATAACTTACATTATTTCCATTTTATTTATATTTAAGTCTGAACAATGTTTTATTTTTAAAGAATGACCAGATTCCCTCTGTTACATCTGTCTAAGTCTCACTCTTGATGCTTGTCTCGGTCATGTGATACATTTATCCGTCCCACCCTAAAGGCCGGTCTGTGAAAATATTTTCTGACATTAAACTGGTCCGTGGCCCAAAAAATGTTGGGGAACACTGCTCTAAGGGACCCCAAGAAATGCAAGGGGCAGTGGTCATTCCTCCCAGGTTTAATCCCTTGAACTTGTCTCCAAGGTCCCCTTCTCTCTGACTTTCTTCCTGCATAGCCAATAAATACTTGTGTCACTTGCTGCACTTTGTCTCTTGACTGAATTCTTTCATGAAGACAAGAACTGAAATCTCATTGTCTCACCAGTAACAATAATACCATTGATCTCAAGGGACTGCTGTGAGAAATAAATGAATCCATACATGTAAACACCTGGTCCAGTGCCTAGTCTATAAGAAGTGCTATAGAAATATTAACCATTATTTTATCATATTCATCAGGCTGGTCAAGACTGATTTGGTCTGAATCTTAATACTTAACAACAGTATGACCTAATCTCCTTACTCATCCAGAAAATGTCAAAAACCATTGTGTCTCTGTCACAGAGTTTGGTGACAATTAAATGGGATGATCCACACAGACACCAGTTTGCATACTGCCTGATACATAACTGTTCCTTTTGAGTTTTCATTCATTCAGTTAACAGATTTTTGCAGACATTTTACTTAAGATATAAGGCAAAAGAATCTAAGATGCAGTCTCTTATTCCCTTTTACTGAATTAAAACATACATATGTATGACAAGGGGGAAGTGCCCAAGAGTGGACAGCACAGACAGGGCACAGGCAGCATGCCAAGGAAGTGAACTCAGGACAAGGCTGCATGAGGGGATGACAGCTAACTGGGACTTTAAAGAATGGGCATGACTTTGAGATATCAAAATGGGGGAGAGGGGCTGGGGTGTAGCCTCATTTACTGGTGAGGAAAGTGAGTCAGAGAGAGTGGCAATGACTTGCTCCAGGTGGTGGGGTCCAGACCTGAATCCAGGCAGTTTGTCTCAGAGCCCACACGCTCTTCCTATTTCAGACTCCTCCAAGAGTTTTCTCTTTTACCTCTTTTGGAATAAAATTTAGGAAATCTATTTTTTTCTGAATATTAGATAATTCAGATAAAACTAGAGGAGACTTCTTGGCCCAGTTAACACCCTCTCTCCCATGGTTGTTAAGTCCTCTAGCTGGTCTTTCTTTGCCTGACTGAAATGTGGGTCTCCATCACACCCCAACCCTGGGAAGGCCACAGGCTTGAATAAAAGATCACACTGCTTTGGGGGACAAGTGACCTGCTGAACCACCTTCATCCTGGCAGTCTCTTCCTTCCAGATAGTTACAGAGCAGCTGTCTGGAGAGGGCAGGGACTGTCAGGAGAACAGCAAGTGTGACAAGATATCACCAACTTTGACTGACATTTGGAGAATTCTTTCTCCTTGACATTTTTCTCCCAGAATGGGAATGGTAACATTTGACCAAGACCCAGTTTTATTAATGCTCCCATCTATCTCAGGCACTAAAACCTTTAAGGAAGATCAATCTGAAGCTCTGATATTGGCTGACACTCAGATCCAGTGGGAAAGAAAAGGAGTCTAATTATCATTGCTTTCAGCCCTGCTACATGTCATACAGAATGATGTCTGTCTTTTTCATGTATATCTGCCAGTGCCAATGCTAGTGACACTTTTCAGAAACTAACTCACTATGAAACAAGTTAACTACCCTAGGTAGTACCCTGTCCTGTTCTGACCAGTAAAAATCATATTAATCTGTTTTTTATTGATTACAGTTTGTTTTTAAGTAGTTTTCTTCTGTTAGTCTTTCAAATTGTGTCCTAGAAGATTTCAAAAGATACCAAATCCAATTAGATTTGGCAAAAGGTAACACTGCATTAGAAATAGTTAAATAGATTTCAGAGCTACAACTTATAGAGTAAATAGAAAACCAAACCTGAGAAAGCTAAAAGAGTGGGAGCACACCTCTAGGGCAGGGTGGGGAGCTAGAACAACAAGTCTCCTTTCCCTCCCCAACCTCTGATAATAAGAGTGTCTCCCATTGGTGGGATGTTTACAAGATGCCAGGCACTGTGGCCACATACTCTACATACCCAGTTAATCCACACAACAATCCTGGAAGATATCTATTATTTCTTAGGCTTTTCAGTTGAAGAAACTGAAGCTGAGAGTAGTTAAGAAATATGTCCAATGTCACAAAACTACAAAGTGGCAGGACTAACTTTTGAAAACAGCTCTGACACCAAATCTTCTCTCCCCTCTTTCATATATGCTGATCCTATGACTGGCCCACTGGAGATTACTCAGGAAGCAACAGAGGGACTGACACAACAAAGCAGGCATCTTCTAGGCATCAACTATATATTGTAACATTTATAAGATAACAGCCAGGAAACATAAACCTGAAGTTATTACTCAGCTATTACAGAAAAGAAAACAGGCTCTATTGTAAAACAGACTGGGGGTCTGTTTTAGTCACAAATTAGGTGGCATTTCTGAGCTTCTCTGCATTTTCTCCTCTACAGCGGAGCACTCTCTCTGTAAAAAGGAGCTAACATCACCTAGTTCAGAAGGTTCTTAGGAGACTGTAAATTATTTAAACATACACTAAATCATCTAAAATACAATAAATGCTTAAAAATGCTAACTCCCCCAACCCCTTCTCCTAGACATATATCTCCCCTGTCCTATATCCCAGTTTTATGAGATGAGCTCACAACCCAACAGAATAAACTGATCCAACCAAATGTGTAACCTTCTCATGTCCACATTTCTCTTGCCCCACAATTTTATAACTCACTGAAGAAACAACTGTTTTGAATAAAATCTACCCTTAGCCAATCTATTCCCTTTATTTCACTCCCTCTTCTATACAACCACATGTGCAGGAGACAAAATATACTTGATAATGTGCCTTCAGATAAGATTTTCTTCCTTCCATCTTCCCCATGGGCACAGATCCCAGGAAGAGTCTTCATACCTCATAAATATCAGTGACTTTATTAAGAGTATTGTTCTGGCCAGTCTTTCTCTGTCCCAAAAGGTCTGGCTGTTGTTTTTTTCCCCAAAAAATATTCTAAAGCAGATTGACAGTGGGAAAACAAACCTCCACAGGCAGGCTATAAGTCAAATCACTGTCTAAGGCATTATGTATATGATCTGCCACACTCGATTCAGATGCAGCTTTAAGAAATAATACAGGTGACAAAGAAATGGTAACTATATGACATGGTGCAGGTGCTAGCTAACTGTGGTGGCAATCATTTTGCAAAATACTGTATCAGTAGATTGTACTGGTATGTCACTTTTATCCCAGAGAGCTGGAAAAACCTAACACACAGAACTCAACAGATACAATCAAATTATTTGAATTACTTTAAAACAACAAAATTGGTTTTCTAATTTGTATGAGATTTTGATTTACTTAATTTTTTTCTTTGGTATTTTTATATTACTTTGAAATCTCCAAGTACTTTTTTTACTACTCACCCAAACCCTCTCACACTCTTGGGCTTCTAGCATATCTTCCCATCCTTCTAACAATACAATTTAATGGTATTCTGCTGATGTCTGGAGAGGATTCCAGTCCCTGGATTAAAGCTGCCACATAATGCATTTTGGCTCCTAGCTTCGGGTCTTGCACATAATGAATGCTCAATAAATATTTAAAGTCAGTAGAAACACATCTTATTTGTCTCTCAAATATCAAAGACAGCCTAAAACATTACTAGGCATCTATGCAAGATTTTATATATCCTTGGTTATTTTATTTAGTTGGTGAATTGTTAAATTCTCTAAGTCAGGTATGCACCTTACATAGGAGACACTGAAAAACTCCCTGCATATGCAATTAAGTGAGAATTAAAAGAAACCTCCATGTAACAAACTATTGTTAGGGCTGAACAATTTGCCACTGTATGGGAAATAGGTAATTGATGTTAATTCTTACAGTAGAAAGATAAAAAAATTGTTCAATTTAAGTGTGGCAGTAAAATTTTCCCCACTTTTTTAAAGTTTTCATTTTATACTAAGTTCTACCTAGTTGCAAAAAGCTCTAATTTTGTGAGTATTACACTATATAAGACAAAGAAGCCTGACTGGGCAGTGGTGCAGTGGATAGAGCATTGGACTGTGATGCAAAAGACCCAGGTTTGAGACCCTGAGGTCGCCAGCTTGAGTGAGATTTCATCTGGTTTGAGCAAAAGCTCACCAACTTGAGCCCAAAGTCACTGGCTTGAGCAAGGGGTTACTCAGTCTGCTGAAGGCCTGCAGTCAAGGCACATATGAGAAAGCAATCAATGAAGAATTAAGGTGTTGCAACGCATAACGAAAAACTAATAATTGATGCTTCTTATCTCTTTGTTCCTGTCTGTCTGTCCCTGTCTATCCCTCTCTCTGTCTCTGTAAAAAAAAAAAAGGCAAAAAAAAGGACAAAGTAATGTAGGACTTCATCAGCAGTGTAAAAAATAAACTAGGTTTAAAGTGGGAATGACCTCTATTTTATTTAATTTTATTTATTTATTTTTTCTGAAGCTGGAAACCAGGAGCCAGTCAGACAAACTCCCACATGCAACCGACCGGGATCCACCCGGCATGCCCACCAGGGGGCGATGCTCTACCCATCCGGGGCATCGCTCTGTCGTGACCAGAGCCACTCTAGTGCCTGGGGCAGAGGCCAAGGAGCCATCCCCAGCGCCCTGGCCATCCCCTGCTCCAATGGAGCCTCGGCTGTGGGAGAGGAAGAGAGAGACAGAGAGGAAGGAGAGGGGGAGGGGTGGAGAAGCAGATGGGCACCTCTTCTGTGTGCCCTGGCCGGGAATCGAATCTGGGACTTTTGCATGCCAGGCTGACGCTCTACCACTGAGCCAACCGACCAGGGCCATGACCTCTATTTTAGATCAGTGGTTCCCAACAGGGGGCAAGTTTACCTGCAGAAGACATGCGGTGATATCTGGAGACATTTTAGATGATCGCAACTCGGGGCCGGGGGCATTTTACAAGTGGCATGTAGTAGGCAGAGGCCAAGGATGCTGCCAAACATCCTGCAGTGCACAAGATAGTCCTCCATAACACAGATTTCTGCACCCCCAAATGTTAACATGCTAAGGTTGCCTGACCTGTGGTGGTGCAGGGTGTTGACCTGAAATGCTGAGGTGGTCAGTTTGAACCCTGGGCTCACCCAGTCAAGGCACATATGAGAAGCAACTATGAGTTGATGCTTCTCACTCTTTCCCACACCCTTTCTCTTTCTCTCTCCTCTCTCTAAAATCAATATACTGTAAATATAAAAATGTATATATTTTTAAAATGCTAAGGTTGACAAACCCTGCTCTACAGAAAGCTGTCACTTACTACATGTATGACCTTGACAAATGACTGTCCTTAACTGTAACATGGGACATGGAAGTCCATCCTCTCTAGCTAGTCAGGGTTGTAAAGACTCAGTATCATACTGAAAAAGTATTTGATAACTGTAAATACCTACAGAAATATGTTGCTAATATTAAAACATACTTAAGAAAGCATAAAAGTCAAGTTGCTGAGTCAGAGCCCCTAACACCCAGTGCACCTCAAAGTGAGCACCCCTAGAGGCCATGCCAATGACAGAGCTGCAAACATAGCACTCAAGCAAGAAGGTCAGTTCTCCCTAAGATCCTAGGTCTGCCACAGAGCAGGCCCTACCTCGAAGGCCATTCTAGAACAAATGCAGTCCCCCAGAAAGCACCTAGGAGAAATAGCAGGGAAGGGTGCCTGCTTCTCTCCACTGTTGTCCTTCATTAAACACCATGGCAGTGGCTAAACCAGCCTACCACGTGGCAGATGTCCAGCTAGAGCCAACCAATAAAGCCAGATCTCCCTCCATTCAATGAAAGTTCCTTAAACACAGAATCATTAAAATTGAAGCCTGACCAGGCAGTGGTGCAGTGGATAGAGCATCAGACTGAGATGTAGAGGACCCAGGTTGTAAACTCCAAGTTTGCAGGATTGAGCACAGGCTCATCTGCCTTGAGCACAGGCTCACCAGCTTGAGCACAGGGTTGCAGGCTTGATTGTGGGGCCACAGACGTGACCCCATGGTCATTGGCTTGAGCCCAAAGGTCACTGGCTTGAAGCCCAAGATTGCTGGCTTGAGTCCAAGGTCACTGTCTTGAGCAAGGGGTCACTCACTCTGCTGCAGCGCCCCCTCTACTCCAGGTCAAAGCACATAGGAGAAAGCAATCAATGAACAACTAAGGTGCCACAACAAAGAATTGATGCTTCTCATCTCTCCCTTCCCATCTGTCTGTCCCTGTCTCTCTCTGTCATACACACACACACACACACACACACACACACACATGATCAAAAATAACTTGTCAAAAGACATTGCTCATCTTCATTAGTTATTAGAGAAATGCAAATCAAAACTGCAATGAGATACCACCTCACACCTGTTAGATTAGCTATTATTAACAAGACAGGTAATAGCAAATGTTGGAGAGGCTGTGGAGAAAAAGGAACCCTCATTCACTGTTGGTGGGAATGTAAAGTAGTACAACCATTATGGAAGAAGTTATCGTGGTTCCTCAAAAAACTGAAAATAGAACTACCTTATGACCCAGCAATCCCTCTACTGGGTATATACCCCCAAAACTCAGAAACATTGATACGTAAAGACACATGCAGCCCCATGTTCATTGCAGCATTATTCACAGTGGCCAAGACATGGAAACAACCAAAAAACTCTTCAATAGATGACTGGATAAAGAAGATGTGGTACATATACACTATGGAATACTACTCAGCCATAAGAAATGATGACATCAGATCATTTACAACAAAATGGTTGGATCTTGATAACATTATATGGAGTGAAATAAGTAAATCAGAGAAAACCAAGAACTGCATTATTCCATATGTAGGTGGGACATAAAAATTAGACTAAGAGACATGGACAAGAGTGTGGTGGTTATGGGGGGGGAGAGGGAGAAAGAGGGAAAGGGGGAGGAGGAGGGGCACAAAGAAGACTAGATAGAAGGTGACAGAGGACAATCTGACTTTGGGGGATGGGTATGCAACATAATTGATTGACAAGATAACCTGGACATGTTTTCTTTGAACATATATACCCTGATTTATTGATGTCACCCCATTAAAATTAATAAAAATTAAAAAAAAAGACATTGTAACAAAACATGTTGACCCAATCTCTGGCATGAGTGCCTAGACTTTAGAAATTAGTGACAAATCCAGGCCCAATAAAACTCCCACAGAAACAAGGGCAAAGTAACTCAGAAAAGTAGTTAGTAACAAGTATGAGGTCAGTATTTTTTTCAGCTAATGAGAACTCTAATCAAATGCAGCCCATAAATGTTTTTTCTTTCTCATGCAATCCTTGAAGAGAAAGTGAAATTCATGTTCTAGAATTGTCTCCACAAATAAACTTATTTGATGAAAAATAAAAACTATGCTTAAGTACACCTGAAAGTTCAAAAGTTCAAAACATGTTTAAGTTATAGCAAATCCTTGAACTGAGGACATTTAGTGGCATGCCCCAAAGCCAATAAACTGAACATACAGTTCTAAGATTTTTCTTTGAGGTTTGGATTTACTATTAGTTCAGTCAACCCACACTAATAATCTCCTATAATTTAATAATAAAGTAATGCTCTACCATTAGACTCACAACACAGATTGTAAAATGAAGGCATGTTGATTCAAAACTGAAAGAGCTTAAAATGGGAATGAACAAAGGAAAGTAAAATCATAAGTATGTGTCACTTTAAATGAGTCATCTTCAGTGGAAAGTGCAGAGTTAAGGCAAGTTTGCCTAATATAGATGACCATAAATTTTAAGACATGAGGATAGGACAGCATTGCTTTCCAAATCACAGAAAACTAAGAAATGATAGCAATTGATTTTTACTTTTCTTTCAGAAAACTTTTTATTTAGAGATCTGAAAATAAAAAATATACATTGATTCTTCCTACCTCCTGTGCCTGTTAGGATTTATATAGTAAATCCTAACATATTAAAATGTGCTTATTTTTACTTCTTTCTCCTTAAGAAATCCCTGAATTAGCAGCTGTAAGAAAGATCAACTGTTAACAGGTTTTTCTCAAGTACCCAAATACAAAACATTTTGTTGAGGGCTCCCAATAATATTGAATGGAAACTATAATTGAAAAATAAAAAATTACAAGATGAGAAAAGGACATCAGATACCACAAAATACCTGCTTTTGTTTTGTTTTAATGGAATGTTTACATTTTTTCAGCTTTACTAAGGAAAATAGAGGACATGAAAGATATAATACAAGAAATTAATGAAAGTTCAATAATACCATTGTAAGAGATTTTATAAAGCAGAATGTGATTACCTGCTCTGTACACAGGATAAATTAAGTTTTATTAGAACAGGAAGTCAGAGAAATTACTATAGAAAGGAATGACCTGAGAAAGCATCTGTAAAGGGGAAATTAAGACTCAGTTTTCCCTTTGTTACTGGTGGTTCTCTCCTGTGCATCTCCTTTACTACTTATTACAGAACACTCACCAAATAAATAGAGGTTTCCTCCCACACTGAGCAATTCTGTGTGGCACCAGCTGGTGTTCTACAATTTATAATAATTTGATTCTAACACTAGCTACCCAGACAACATCATATCCTACAGATTAAGAGCTCACTCCACAAAACTGCAAATCTCCCACCTTCATTAAAATATACACTTTAGTTATGACTTGTGCTTCTGATCAACTGGTTCCAGATGGAAAATTCCTATGTCCCCATCCTTTGCATTTGATTCATTTGCTAGAGCAGCTCACAGAACTTTGGCACTCAATGGCAGGAATGGTCACAGAGACCAGTATGTTTATTTTCTATGTATTTTCTATGATCTTACAGCATCAGAGAGAGAGAAATCAGAATCATGTTTTCAAAGATGAATGTCTGTTTTTCTGCCAATACCATGCTGTTTTGATTATCATGGCTCTATTGCAGTGGTAGTCAAACTTTTTGAAGTCGGGGTGTATTTAAAATCCCACAAATAATTGTAGGTGCACTATATACAAATTTCTGAGAAATATGTTATAATAATTAAGTCAAATATTAAAGAAAAAATATAAAGCCAAGCATGCTTTTATGGTAATTAAATAAAATAAATACAACAAAATTAAATTTATTCTAATATTAAAAAACATTTTATGTTACATTTTTTGAGTTATGCTTTTTAGAATTTGTAAAAAAGAGAGGTTAAAAATTTAAAAAGACAAAAATGTTATCTTTTTATATATATAGATACATTTTAGTAAGATTTAGTAAATTCGGCAGGTCCCAGCATGAATGTGTTAAATTTTTTATTCTTGTGTTTATGAGAAACATGAGCCTGATGTGTTCTAGCAATTTCTTAAATGTTTGGGCATATATTTGAAAGGCAAACTCTCATTTCCTCATCAATACATTGAAGAATTCCTCTCTTTTTACTCTTAATTGTGTTGAGTGCAGAAAACCCCCACCATACATATCATCTTAACTTCACACCAAACAAAAGATAGAAGAAACTTGCCTCCAGTCTTTGCGGTGAATATCAGGGTAGTGTAAACAATCCAGCACCACAGCTTAACAACCTTTTGCAACATAATCAGGAAAGTGAGGCGGGGGGTTGGGCAGACTATCAGCTTACAGCCAATTCCCCACACCTCTGTCCCCCAAAAATCTAAACTCCAAAATCCCTGTTGGTTTTTTGGTCCCCAGCAGACACATATTTCTCTGGAATACCATAGGGCACACCTGGAAATCTTCTAGGGCACACCAGTGCGCCCTGGTGCACACTTTGAGAACCACTGCATTATAGTATAAATTGAAGTCAGGTGGTATGATACCTCTGGCTTCATTCTTTTTCCTCCAGATTGCTTTGGCTATTCAGGTTTTTTTATGGTTCCATACCAACCTGGTAATTTTTTGTTCTATTTCTTTAAAAAATGGCATTGGGATGTTGATGGGGATTACATTAAATTTGTATATTGCTTTGAGTAAAATGGCCATTTTAACTATGTTGATTCTTTCAATCCATGAATATGGAATATTTTTCTATTTCATTGTGTCTTTTTCAATTTCTTTCAATAATATTTTATAGTTTTAAGTATATAGGTTCTTCACATCCTTTGTTAAGTTTATTCCCAGGCACTTTATTTATTATTTTTTTGTTGTTGCAATTGTAAAAATATCTACCCCCAAAATTCAAAAACATTGGTAGGTAAAGACACATGTACCCCCATGTTCATCACAGCATTATTCACAGTGGCCAAACACACGAAAACAACCAAAGTGACCTTTGATAGAGGACTGAATAAAGAAGATGTGGTGCATATATACAATGGAATACTACTCAGCCATAAGAAATGATTGACAGAGTGACATTTACAACAATGTGGATGGACGTTGAGAACATTATACTAAATAAAATAAGTAAATTATAAAAAGCTAGGAACTGTATGATTTCACATATTAGGTGGGATATAAAACTCAGACTTATGGACTTAGATAAAAGTGAAGTGGTTACCAGGGGAAGGGAATGTGGGGGAGGAGGAAGGGGACTTGAGTGAATGAGAGGGGTGAAGGGGCAAAGGGAAGGATGTAAAGAGGGACAAATATAAGGTGATGAAAAATGATTTGACTTTGGGTGATGGGTATATAACATAATCAACAGTTCAAATGAGATAGAAATGTTCACCCAAAAGCTATGTACTCTTATTGATCAGTGTCACCGTGTTAATTTTCTAAATAAAATTTTAAAAAATGAATGGGATTGTGCTGGGCAGAATATTTTGTCAATTAAAATGCAAAGATGAAAAATTCCAGAGGAGAGAGGGTATAACCATTGGACAAACCAGAGGGTGAAAGTGAGCCACTGGAGGGAAGAGTGACAATGAGCATGTTGTAAAAAATCTGGAAGGTACATTTTAATTTGAACTAGGAAGGAAGGAAGGAAGGAAGGGAGGGAGGGAGGAAGGAAGGAAGGAGGGAGGAAGGGAAAGGGAGGGAGGGAAGGAGAAAGGCGGGGAGGGAAGGAGAAAGGGGGAAAGGGAGAAAGGGAAGAAGAAACTACTCCTGATGCCCCAGTCCTGACAGACTAATGCCAAAATCAAAATGATGTTTTTTTAATTTTTTTTCATTTTTTAATTTAGTGAGAAGAGGGGAGGCAGAGAGACAGAATCCTGCATTCCCCTTGACTGGGATCCACCTAGCAAGCCCACTAGGGTGCAATGTTCTGTCCATTTGGGGCTGTTGTTCTGTTGCTCAGCAACCGAGCCATTTTTAGCACCTGAGGCAGAGGCCATGAAGCCATCCTCAGCATTCAAGGCCAATTCACTCCAATCGAGCCATGGCTGTGGGAAGGGAAGAAAGAGAGATAAAAGGGGAAGGGTGGAGAACCAGATGGGTGCTTCTCCTGTGTGCCCTGACTGGGAATCGAACCAGAGACATCCACATGCTGGACCAACACTCTACCACTGAGCCAAATGGCTAGGGCTCAAAGTGATGTTTTTAACAAGACTTACTTGATAATAAAAATGTTAAAATAAAACATAAAAATAGTACATCAGAAAAGACAATGGCAGGAGTTTGATGGACCAAGGCAATACTGAAACAACTTATGGACCCTTTCAAAGTTCATTTTCTTTAGCTATACCAGAGCTATGTACAAGGTTCACTAAGAATGACATAATACCAATTTTGACTCACCTACTAAAACAGAGTTTACATAAACCTACTAAAAGATAGCTCACTAAAAAATTAGCTAAGTATTTTTTTTCTGTTACCAACCAATACTGTTTAAAATGAATCCTTCTTTGGTGAATTCTACCACTCCACAGTTAAAATGTTGCTCAATGATAACTAAGGACCATGGACTATCACCAAAATGTGATAAGATTATGTAACTTTATTATAGCTAAATAACAAGAATACTGCTCAAATTATGAAATTCAACACTTCTACTGCTGAGCACAACTGGAACATTCTGCTAAATTCCAGGGACAATATTCTAGAAGAACATTGCAAATTGTCCAGAGAGAACCAATCAAATTGGTAAAGAATCTAGGTATAAAGCAAATCAAAGAACAATTGGATGATGTATGAAAGGTCAGACAACTACAGATAATCATTTGAGATTAGTTTAGGTGCCCTCAGGTCATAATGAGCTTTCCATCATAAGAAGTACTCAATCAGAAGTCAAATTCCAGTTTGTCACAGAGGTTATTAAGAGTAATTCTCAAATTTGGTGGGAAGTCTAAAATTTCCTAAGACTCATATCCACATCCTAGGATTCCCTTTTCTCCTAAGAATCATCTGTTTACAAGGAACTGAAAACAACTCAAACTGGCCTAAACTTATGGGAAGCTTTACTGAAAGGACCTAAGGGTGTTTCATAGAACCCAAAGACAAGAAGAGTGGTTGGGCCACAGAAAAGACTAGAAGCAGAAACAGAGATGATCAGAAACCAATCTTTCTCTTTATCAGTTTCTCTCCCCCTCTCCTTGTTTCCAACCCCAACTTTCCACCTCTCATCCCCCCACTTTACCCTCCTTCCCCTCTCTGACCTCTTCCTCTCTCCTTTCTATCCCCAGTTCTTATAAATTACATCATCACAGTCTACCTTCTTCCAGCTTCAAACATAGATCCCTTACATCAAACCCACTAAAAAAATCAATAAATACTGGCAAGTAACTAGAATCTCAGTCATTAACTATTGGTCATCACATACAATAAGAGCTCTCAGAATGAAGTCATTTGGAAATGTAGGCTTTTGTTTGATCTTCTCAGGATACAAAAGAAAGGGTGCCAGCAGCTATACATGGCAACACCCTTTCAGCCACCCGGTGTAATCAGGCTAAGGAAAATTTTAATTCTCTTGTCTGAACCCTCAAAAATGTAATATTGTATTTTTTCATTACATAACACATTTATTCAGCCAATAATCCATAGATACTCTTTTTCCTTCTTTTTATTTATACCCAAACCTTTTCACCTAAGGGACATCAGGTTCACCACTGTGCTGAGCTACACGCTGGCAGCAATACTAGTGCAGCAAGTGACTCCCCCTCAGTTCATTTCTGCTCACATATGGTGAGATTACACACATGTATATTTAGGGGGCTACCTTCTCACCCAGCAATATGGCTAACTCACTTGTTAATCCTATTTTGTCATGTGTTGAGGCACACCCTGTGCAATCAGATCCTTAGGAAAAGTGACTAGGGGTTAAAAACAAAGTTACAGTTTCTTGCTTAGGTATCATTCCTATTTATTGTCCTTTGGTCCCTTCACTGCTACTATGATCAGTGCATTAGTAGAATAAAATAAATTGAGGTGACATGATGAAAAACAGTATGCCAATATCTTCCCCACACCCTCTCTTCCACAAATCCACCAGAGAATCATATCTTCCTGGTATGAACACACCTATCCCCACTCATGTTTCTGCTGTGTGTGAGCATATATTCTTGAAGGTTTGCAAGCCAGCCCTTCATGCTTTTATCTCCCCCATTATAGACAACCAATGTTTTCCTTGCCTGATCCAATTCTCCATCACACTAGGACTGAGAGCATCTCTCTGCTCATTGTGTGACATTATAAGCCTGTCAGGGTGAATCTTGGTCTGAATAAGTGGTGCTCAGCCATCCACATTGGTGCTAAGCCCAGTCCAGAATCCATTTCTGCTGAGTTCCAGTGTGGCCACCCAGGGCTAAGAGCATCAATCTCACCTGCCAGCTATGATCAGGGTGTTCCCACCAGGGAATCTGTGACATGCCCATCTGCAGTCTGTCTCTTCTGCTGGTGGACAGAAGACTTTTTGTTTAATTTTGTGCCTCTGAGGATACAAGAGGACTCTCTACAGTCAGCCTGTAATTGTACTGTGGCCATGTCCCCCTAGCCACTTGTTTCCCAGACCCAAGGGGACACTAAAAGAGAGCACACTGCAATACCTGCTTGTCAATTCCAACCACCTCCCAAACCTGGAAGAAAGCTCTCATGGGCATCGACTTGTTCTACTTTAATGGACCACTCAAACTTCAGTAACTTCAAAAGGACTGGGCCCCATATGGACATCCCTTTAGCAGGACAGGTTCCCAATGCATCCTATAGCCATTTGAACCATTAGCCCAACCACTGCTCACAGGTCTGTAAGTACCCAACTTAGATTCTTTCTCCACTTTTAAATTTTTCCATCACTGTTACAAATAACAGTTTGCAATGCAGCTCCAATGAACTGACTATTTTTTAGTTTCTTCAATCAGAGTCTTTTAATCCACTGGTCTTAATATTGCAGTTTCCCAAACATGATTCTCTCCATTCACTTCCGCGTGCTGTTTTCAAACCAAACAACACTTGGTTGGTCAGTCAAGAGTGGTTTACAGGGCACTGTACAGCAATAATAGAATCCTGCACCTCCCTATGCAGAGTAGAGTCAGTCCTAGGGACAGGGGCTCCCTGCCATTCCTATATGTCTTCCTTGAATTCCCCAGGTACCATTGTCTCATATAAACCATTTAAATTTTACTCTGGAACTCACCCAGGAACTTACATTCACATTTGATATTTCATTATCTCATGCAAAGTTCCGCCAGTTGTCACTAAGAGACACTCAGGGGCTCTTCCCCAGCTTCCAGTCTATGTTCCACAAAGGGCTAAGACACGAGAATCTGTCCCTCAAGCAGTCAGATTCTAAATTACACTGTCTGGCCCTGGCCGGTTGGCTCAGCGGTAGAGCGTTGGCCTGGCGTGTGGGGGACCCGGGTTTGATTCCTGGCCAGGGCACATAGGAGAAGCACCCATTTGCTTCTCCACCCCCCTCCTTCCTCTCTGTCTCTCTCTTCCCCTCCCGCAGCCAAGGCTCCATTGGAGCAAAGATGGCCCGGGCATTGGGGATGGCTCCTTGGCCTCTGCCCCAGGCGCTGGAGTGGCTCTGGTCTCAGCAGAGTGACGCCCCAGAGGGGCAGAGCATTGCCCCCTGGTGGGAAGAGCTTCGCCCCTGGTGGGCGTGCCGGGTGGATCCCGGTCGGGCGCATGTGGGAGTCTGTCTGACTGTCTCTCCCCGTTTCCAGCTTCAGAAAAAAAATACAAAAAAAAATTATAAAAATAAATAAATAAATTACACTGTCCGTGTTCAGGTAACCTCCCTGGTTCCCATTTACCATGACCAATTACTATCACATGAAGGGCATATTTACATGCCATCTGTTTTACAATAATAATGTAGAGATATGTTCCCCATTCAGAAACAATTTCTATCCCCTTAAAATGACCTGATAAAACAGTCACTTTACATAATGCTGCTTTTAAACATATCAATTCTAAAAATTTTTACCTTAATTCATCAATTCTATCAACACTAACCCAACTATAATACCTATTAGAATGTTATCATTTAGATTTCACAATTTGTGGAAATGCCACATCACACATGAGTGTCCTTGGTACCAACCCTCTAATCCAGTGTTTCCCAACGTGGGGCCCATGCCCCACAGGGGGGCAATTCAATAGTTAAGGGGGGCAATTTGAAAATGGACTTGACACGACTTTAACTCTTTCACCCCAGGGCCCTTTAAATGCAATGCTAGATATCGGTGCCAAATTTAACAAAAAATGCAATTCTTAAATAATTGCAGTAAATATTAAGTATAATTTTGTTTGACGAGACCAAAATATCAACTGGGTGATTGGTGTCGTCAAGTCAACTTCGTCCTGGGTTTACCACGGAGCATGCCGTCTGCCGCGGGGAACCCCAGACGTTTTAAAAACTCGCTAAACAACGCAGTTATTCTCACCTAATTGGCCCATCGCAACTTCTGTAGTGTTTCACATCATTTAGTTGGTGTTAATTTGAAATAAGTGTCAGTCAAAACTGTTGTAAAAGCTCATTGATTTAATAAATATACATATATTTATTGTATAGATATAATTGGTAAGTATTTGACTTTATTTTTATCAATATTAAACTCTTTATTAAGTACTTCTTGCATCAGGGCTAGAAAGTACTAATATTTTATAAATATTATTGGGGCTATAATAGTGCATACATAACAATTTTAATTTTAGAAGCATAACTTTCCAGAAAATTTTGTCAAGTGGAAAAAATATAGATACCATTTGATTTGCGGTGGTAGTGTAGTAAATGTGTTATATACATTTAAATAAATATGAATTTTTAGTATACGTTTACTCTATGTCACATTGAACATATTTTAATATTAGTTTTTAATTGATCTTATTTTTATTTCTTATAGCCCATAGTAAAATGAGTGGTGCAAGAAAGAAAAAAACTCGTCAATATTTGGAGGAATATTTAAAATTTGGGTTCATACCCGCTGTTCATGATGAGAGGATTCCTTTTTGTCTTTTATGCCAGCAATGCTTGACCAACGAATCAATGAAATGAGGTCATCTTGAGGCGCACTTAAAGGCGAAAGATAGTGCTCATATTAATTCAGATTTGAGTTACTTTAAAACTTTAAAGAAAAATTTTGAAAAAAGAACAACATTAAAGTCTCTATTTACTGCTCATACTTCAACTAATAATCGTGTTCTTGAGGCTAGTTATCAAATTTCTTTATTCATCGCTAAAACTGGAGAAAATTACACTATAGGAGAGAATTTAATAAAACCGTCAATATCAGCATTTCTTAAAACGGTTCTTGAAAAAGATGACAAAGATGTAAAAGCTATGCCACTCAGTGACAATACTGTTAGCAGAAGAATAGACAAAATGAGTGAGGATATTGAAAAACAACTTATTAAAAAGCTGAAAACAAGAAAATTCTCCTTGCAAATGGATGAATCAACTTTGAGAGAAAGTGAGGCAGTATTGATAACTTACGTAAGATATATTGATAAAGGATATTTTGCTGAAGAAATGTTGTTCTGTAAAAGATTAGAAAGCACCACTACCTCCAAAGATATATATATATAATAAGCTAAAAAACTACTTAGAAGTCAATGATATACCAATGAAAAATATAACATCTTGTGCTGCAGATGGTGCTCCCAATATGATGGGCAAGAAAAATGGCTGCTTAAAATTGATGAAAGATGCGAATCCAGAAATGATTCTTGTGCATTGTGTTATTCAAAGGAAAACTTGGTAGCTAAAAACATCTCGCCTGTTCTGAATGAAGTATTACATACAGTAATAAAGTGTGTTAATGCTATTAAAGCTAGTGCCAAATGTGAGCATCTTTTCAAGCTATTTTGTGAAGAACAAAATGAAGACCATGTGAGACTTTTACTTTATACTGAAGTAAGATGGCTATCTAAAGGAAACTGTTTGAAAAGATTTATGGAACTGTTTGATACTCTTAGTGATTTTTTAAGTGACAAACCTGAAATGAAGTATCTGTTAACAATAGATGGTAAAGCATTTGTGAGTTATTCAGCCAAAATCTTTAAAAAACTAAATATATTAAATAAGCAACTTCAAGGAACAAATAAAACTCTTGTCGTTGCAAAAGCAAAGATATTTGGTTTCATTACCAATATTGATTTATGTCAGAAACATATTAACAACAAAAACTTTAAACAGTTTCATTGGCTCCAAAAATGTGAAGTAACTGATACCGCTTTACTTGTTATTGTCAATCATTTGAATATTCTATCGGCTGATTTAAAAGAAAGATTTTCTGATTTAAAACAAATTGATTTCCCAACATGGATGATGCAGCCAATGTTAGTGGATTTGTCTGATATATCAAATATGCAGTATCAAGAAGAACTTGCAGAATTGCAAAATGATGAGTCAGATAAAGCTTTATTTAATATCAAAGGAGCAATGGCATGGCTTTGTGAGGAAACAGAAATCAAATACCCAAATTCAACCAAATGTGCAAGAAAACTATTGCTACCATTTCCATCTTCATTTTTAGCTGAATGTGGATTTAGTGCTGTAAATGATTTACTGGTAAAAAAAAAGAAATCGGCTGGATATAACACAACGTGAAGACTTGAGACTAAAGCTAACCAAATTGGAACCTAATATGAAATCTCTGTGCAGCAAGCATCAAGCGCAAGGATCACACTAAATTAAAATAATAAATTAATATAGAAAAATCTGTATTAAAATTATTTGGAATTTAAATTTGTTTTTCGTTATATGTTTTGAAATTTTACTTACTGTGTTTTGTTAACAATTTTATAGTGATTTCTTCCTAGAACATATTATTTATGTTTATTAAGTGAACAAATCAATTTTTTAATGTTAAAAATTATGTATGTTACATAGGGGGGGACATAAAAATTTTAGAAAGGTTAAGGTGGGGCATGGCACAAAAAAGGTTGGGAAACTCTGCCCTTGATTGTGTCTGTTGACAAGCAGCCCCTAAGGTCAAGAAAAAACAAACAAACACCATTTTCACATTTAACATTAGGGAAAATCCTAAAATCAAATATACATTACTTATAAATAGCAGTCCATCCCTGGCTTCCAACACAAATCCCTTAGGGAAAAGTAAACGTGAAAGTGAAAAGGCAGTGATGATTGACTGGGATCTCAGATGGTAACTATCCCAGTCCATGGTGCTGGCTTCCACTTAATCTTCTCAGGTGCCAAAAGCAATGGTGCCTATCAGCTATACATGGCTTCACAATGTCAGCTACCTGGTCTATTCAGGCTGAGACAAAAGTATTTGCTTTCTGATAAATTCTTTAAAACAAGAGAAATGCAATGTTCTATTAACATTACTTAATTCACTTATTCATTACTTTGCAAAAAGAAAATAGCAAAAATAATAACAATTAGTACCAAAATGATTTCACCAGTGGCAGAGACATCAGGTTCACTACTGTGCTGAGCTAGATGCTGGCAAAAAAACTAGTCTAGCAATTGATTAACCCTCAGTTCATTCCTGTTCACATAGGGTGAGATTACACACATGCAGGATTCAGGGGGCTACTTTTCCCATCCAGTAATATGGCTAACTCACTGTTAATTCCATTCTGTCAAATAGAATGGAAAAATCTCCTGTCCAATAAGGCCCTTAGAAAAAGGGGCATAGAAGTTAAAAATCAATTACAGTTTCTTACTTCAGTATTACCTGTTTATACTCCATGTGGTCCAATGCCTGCTACTGTGACCAATGTATCAGTAGACTCAAGTTATACATTGAGGTGACATGATGGAGAAACTATACCAGTATCACCCCCAATAGCCATCTTCCCCAGATGCACCAGAGAAACAGAACTATATCAGAAATTACTCCTTTACCCCACCCATGTTCCTGTTGAGTGTGAGCACACACTCCTGAAAGCATGTAAGCCAGCCCTTCAAGATGTTCTCTCTCCCATTTTAGACAACCAATGTTTTCATTTCCTAATCCAATTCTTTATCACACTAGGCCTGAGAGCAGGTCTCTGTGCTCATCGTCAGACATATAGGCGGTGCCATGTGAACCTTGGTCTGAATAAATGATGCTCAGCCATTCACAATGATGCATATCTTCTATTTAAATCTTGGATAAGTCTTGCCATCTGCCAAGGGTTAGTGAAGCCCAGGTCAAATCTCGACAGGGTCCAATACCATCAAGTTCAATTTTTTCGCTGCCCAGAGATATGAGCATCAGTCTCACCTGCCTGCAATGTTCAGGGTCTTCCCACCAGGGCATCAGCCACACAACCATCTGCAGTCTCTGTCTCTTCTGATAGCAGACAGAAGACATCTTTTTTTTTTTAATTAAGGGTGCCTTTTTTAAATTTTATTTATTCATTTTAGAGAGGAAAGAGAGAGGGAGAGAGAGAGACAGAGAGAGAGAGGAGAGAGAGACATGGGGGAGGAGCTGGAAGCATCAACTTCCATATGTGCCTTGACCAGGCAAGCCCAGAATTTCAAACCGGCGACCTCAGCATTTCCAGGTTGACGCTTTATCCACTGCGCCACCACAGGTCGACAGAAGACTTCTTATTGAAAATTTGTGCCTCTGATGATGCAAGAGGACTCTCTTCAGTCAGCTCATCAGTGCACTGAGGCAGTGTTCCCAGAGCCACTTGTCTCACAGACCAAGATGAATACTTCATGCAGCACACTGGGATACCAGCTTGTAAATTACAACAACCTTTCTAAACTGGAGTAAAGTTATCACGGGTATCAACATGTCCTACTGCGTCAATATAACAGGACCCCCAGTGCACATTGCGTTAGTAGGACAGATTTCCATAAACCATGTAGTGTATGAAGCACATAGTCTGGGCACTGTTCACAGTCCTTCAGTCCATATATGCCAAACACAGGGGCTTTTTTCACTGTTAAATTGTTCCAACACTGTTACAGTAACAGTCTGAAATTCAGCTCCAATGAGCTGATCATTTCTTTTTTTATTCAACCCAAGTCTTCCTTTATACTGGTCTTTCTGCACCAGCTGCCCAAATATGATGCTGTCCATTCAATTGCGAGCTGCCATCCACAAATGAAACAATTCTTTGTTGTTCAGCTCAGAGTGCTTCACAGGGCACTGTCCAATGACAGTAGAATGCAGTAATTCCTTATGTAGTTTCCAAGTCACTCCTGGCAGAAGAGGCTCCCTGCCACTTTTACAGGACTTCCTTGCAGTCCCCAGGCACCACAGTATCACATAAACAATTTCCATTTTGTCATGAGAATCTTCTGGGCATTGCTATCCCTATTAGACATTTCAGTTCTCTCATACAAAGAAAAAGTTGTTGGTACTGAGAGGCATTCAGAGGCTCTTGTCATAGTCACAAGTCTATTTCTCACAAAAGACTTTTGTCACTGAGAATCTGTCCACACCAGCACTCAGCCTCTATATGGCACTCTGTGCATTCAGGCAATCTGACTGGTTCCCTTTTAATATGACCAATGACTATCACTTGATGGGTGGATTTACATGCATTCTTGTTTTACTAACTAATGTACAGACATGTGCCCCATTTAGATACAGTTTCTATCCCCTTAATTCAATCAGGTAAAACAGATGCAACCATTTCACACATTGATTGTTTCAAACATACCAATTTTTCTACAACCCTTTACATAAATTCCATCAACTCATATTTTCCCTTACTAAACAGAAGTTAACCTCTGTCAGAATTAATGGTTTAGCTTTTACTGTTCATGGGAATCCTACATCATGCATCAAGTGTCCTCTGGGCTAACCCCCTAATTTCTTGAATAGTTCCATTGACAAGCAGCCACTAACCTTTGGGAATTGCCTCAGGTCACTTCAAGGTCACAAGAAAGCATTTTTCACACTCAAAAACTGGGAAAATCCTAAGACCAAATACTATTTCTTATACTCACAATCCACCCCATGGCTTCCAACACAGACCCACTCAGGTGTGCAGGCTTCCTTTTCACCTTCTCAGGTGAGAAAAGTAATGATGTCATCAGTCCTACCTGGCTTCCTCCTGTCGGGTACCTGGTATATTCAGGCTAATAGATTTTATTTTTCTGCTCTAAATCACTTTGAAATGTTAATGAAACATTGTATTTCTCTCATTGAATAACCCATGTGTTCATTCCTTTTATAAACATATATAAAATATATATATATTTTTTTTTTAAAGGAAAGGAGTAACTATTTATACACAAGTCATTTACCCTTTGGAAGGAACATTAGGTTCACTACCTGCTGAGCTAGATGCTGGCAGCAATACTAGAGCAGCAAGTGACTCCCCCTCAGTTCACTTCTGCTCACATAGGGTGAGATTACACATGTGCAGGATTTAGGAGCTACCTTTCCCACCCAGCAATATGACTAACTCACTGTTGGTCCCATTTTGTCAAACAGGATGAAAGAACCTCCCATCCAATCAGGCCCCCAGGAAAAGTGGCATAGAAGTTAAAACCAGTTACAGTCTCTTGCTTCACTTGGACCCGTTTATACTCCACGTGGTCACATTCCTGCTACTGTGACCAATTCATCAGCAGACTAAAGTAAAAAGTTGAGGGGACATGATGGAGAAACTATACCAATATCATCCCCACCAGCCATCTTCCTCAGATGCACCAGAGAAACAGAACTACATCAGGGACCACTCCTTTACTCCACCCATGTTCCTGTTGAGTGTGAGCACACACTCCTGAAAACATGTAAACCAGCCCTTCAAGATGTTCTCTCTCTCACTTAGACTACCAATGTTTTCATTTCCAACTCCAAATCTTTATCACACTAGGCCTGACAGCAAGTCTCTGTGCTCATTGTAAGACAAATAGGGGGTGCCGTGTGAAAATGGTCTGAATAAATGATGCTCAGCCATTCACAATGGTGTGTACCTTCTAGTTAAACTTTGATAAGCCTTTTAAAATTGCCATATACCAAAAGTCAGCCAAGCACAGGCCAAGCCTTGACAGTGTCCATTCCTATCAAATTCTAATTCTTGGCTACCCAGGGCTAAGAGTATCATTGTCACCAGCCAGAATGTTCAAGGTCATCCCACAAGGGCATTGGCCACATGCCCATCTGCAGTCTCTGCTCTTGTGCTGACAGACTTCTTATTGAAAATTTGTGCCTCTGATGATGTGAGTAAACTCACTTCAGTCAGC
This sequence comes from Saccopteryx leptura, assembly GCF_036850995.1. Taxonomy (NCBI): domain Eukaryota; kingdom Metazoa; phylum Chordata; class Mammalia; order Chiroptera; family Emballonuridae; genus Saccopteryx; species Saccopteryx leptura. The sequence goes on from NW_027095730.1 coordinate 91,566, forward strand.
CCATTAATGTACTGTGGCCATGTCCACACAGCCACTTGTCTCACACTCAGGTGGACACTTCATAGAGCTCACTGGGGTACAAGCTTGTCAACTCCAATATCTTTCAAACCTGCAGTAAGGTTCACATGGGCATCAACAGGTCCTACTTCTTCAGTAGGGTCAGACCCCAAGTGCACATTCCTTTAGTAGGGCAGCTTTCCATGTACCATGTGGTGTAAGGAACACATTTCAGGGCACTGTCCACTGTCCTTCAGTCCATATATGCCAAACACAGGGGCTTCTTTCACTGTTCAATTGTTCCATCACTGTTACAACAACAGTCTGAAATTCAGCTCCAATGAGCTGAGCATCTATTAATTTATTCAATCTGAGACTTTCTATCTATTGGTCTTTCTGCACCAGCTGCCCAAACACGATGTTGTCCATTCACTTGGAAGTTGCCATCTACAAAGTGACACAGCCCTTTTTTGGTCAGCAGAGAGTGGTTCACAGGGCACCGTCCAATGACAGTAGAATCCAGCAACTTTTTACGCAGTTTCCAAGTCACTCCTGGCAGAAGAGGTTCGCTGCCACCCTTATATGACTTCTTTGCTATTCCCAGCATTGTGGTCTCCCATAAACAATTTCCACTTTATATTGAAAATCTTCTGGGCATTCACATGCCAATTACAAATTTCAGTTCCATCATACAAAGACAAAGTCATCGGCATTGAGGTGCACTCAGAGACTCTTGTCATAGTCCCAAGTCTATTCCTCACAAAGAACTAAGGCATGGAGAATCTGTCTACACCAGCACTCAGCTTCTATATGGTACTGTGTGTGCTCAGGCCATTCGACTGGTTCTTTTTTAGTATGAATAGTGACTATCACTTGAAGGACGTATCTACTGTGACCAATGCATAAGTTGACTGATAAATAGATTATTTTCTTTAGTTCAACTCGAGTCTTTCTTTATACTGGTCTTCCTACACCAGCTGCCCAAACATGATGTTATCCATTCACTTGGGAGCTTCCATCTACAAGTGAAGTAATTCTTTGTTTTCCAACTCAGAGTGGTTCACCAGGCACTGTCCAATGACAGTAGAATGCAGTAACTCCTTACGCAGTGTCTGTGTCACTTCTGGCAGAAGAGGCTCACTGCACTCCTATATGACTTTCTTCCAGTCCACAGGCACCACAGTCCCACATAAATTATTGCCATTTTATCATGAAAATCTTCTGGGTACTGCTATCCCTATTAGACATTCAATTCCATCATACAAAGGCACAGTCGTCTGCTCTGAGAAGCACTTAGAAGCTCTTCTCATAGTCCCAAGTCTATTCTTCACAATGTATTAACTAAGGCATGGAGAATGTGTCCACACCAGCACTCAGCCTCTATATGGCACTGTGTGAGCTCAGGCAATCTGACTGGTTCTCTTTTAGTATGACCAAATGCTATCACTTGATGGGCGGATTTACATGTGTTCTTGTTTTAGTAAATAATGTACAGACATGTGCCCCATTTAGAATCAGTTTCTACACACTTAAATCAATCAGGTAAAACACATGCAACCATTTCACATAATGATTGTTTCAAATATAACAATTTTTCTATATTCTTTTACATAAATTCCATCAACTCTTATTTTTCCTGACTATAACCTCTGTCAGATTTTTTTTTTTGTATTTTTCCGAAGCTGGAAACCGGGAGAGACAGTCAGACAGACTCCCGCATGTGCCCGACCGGGATCCACCCAGCACGCCCACCAGGGGCCGACACTCGGCCCACCAGGTTGCAATGTTTTCCCCTCAGGGGCGTCGCTCTGTTGCGACCAGAGCCACTCTAGCGCCTGGGGCAGAGGCCAAGGAGCCATCCCCAGTGCCCGGGCCATCTTTGCACCAATGGAGCCTCGGCTGCGGGAGGGGAAGAGAGAGACAGAGAGGAAGGAGAGGGGGAGGGGTGGAGAAGCAGATGGGTGCTTCTCCTGTGTGCCCTGGCCGGGAATCAAACCCAGGACCCCTTGCACACCAGGCCGACGCTCTACCACTGAGCCAACCGGCCAGGGCCCTCTGTCAGATTTTAATGGCTTAGGTTTCACCGTTCATGGGAATCCTATGTCATGCATCAAGTGTCCTCCTTGCCAACCCTCTAATTCCTTGAATAGTTCCATTGACAAGCAGTCATCAACCTTTGGGATGTCCCTCAGGTCACTTCAAGGTCACAAGAAAGCATTTTTCACATTCAACAACTGGGAAACTCCTAAGACCAAATACTATTTTTTATACTCACAATCTACCCCATGGCTTCCAATATAGACCCCTTAGGGAATATCTGTCATAAAAATGAAGAGGTACTGACACACAATTAAGATCCCAGACCGTAACTATCCCAGTCCTCCTCCCAGGACAAGGCCACTCAGGTGTGCAGGCTTCCTTTTCACCTTCTCAGGTGAGAAAAGTAATGATGCCATCAGTTTCTGTTGAGTGTGAGCACACACTCCTGAAAGCATGTAAGCCAGCCCTTCAAGCCTACCTGGCTTCCCCCTGTTGGGGACCTGGTTTATTCAGGCTAAGGGACAATTTTATTCTCTTGCTCTGAATTTCTTTGAAATATTAATGAAACATGGCATTTCTCTCATTGATTAACCCATGTGTTCATTCCTTTATTTATCCATATTTTTAAAAAAGGGAACATTGGAACTATTTATATACAAGTAATTTACCCTTTGGAAGGAACAGCAGGTTCACCACTGTGTAGAGCTAGATGCTGGCAGCAATACTAGAGCAGCAAGTGACTCCCCCTCAGTTCACTTCTGCTCACATAGGGTGAGATTACACATGTGCCGGATTCAGGAGCTACCTTTCCCACCCAGCAGCATGAATAACTCACTGTTAATCCCATTCTGTCAAACAGGATGAAAGAAACTTCCATCCAATCAGGCCCTCAGGAAAAGTGGCATAGAAGTTAAGAACCAGTTAGTTTCTTGCTTCAGTTGGACCCATTTATACTCCCCATAGTCACATTCCTGCTACTGTGATGAATGCATCAGCAGACTAAAGGAAAAAGTTGAGGTGACATGATGGAGAAACTACTATACAAGTATCATCCCCACCAGCCATCTTCCTCAGATTGAGTTCAATTTTAAATAATACATAATATAAACAAAATCATAGCACCAGAGAAACAGAACTACATCAGGGATCACTCCTATACCCCACCCATGTTCCTGTTGAGTGTGAGCACACACTCCTAAAAGCATGTAAGCCAGCCCTTCAAGCCATTCTTCCCCTACTCCTCATTTTAGACAACCAATGTTTCCATTGCCCACTACAATTCTTTATCGCACTAGGTCTGACAGCAGGTCTCCATGCTCATCGTTAGACATATAGGTGGTGGTGTGGGAACCTTGGTCTGAATAAATGATGATCATCCATTCACAATGGAGCATCCACTCTTTAGGTCTTTGGTAAGTCTTTGAGATTGCCATCCTACATAGAGTTAGTGAGCCCAGGCTAGCCTTGACAGGATCCATTCCTATCCACACTGATTTTTTTGGCTGCTCTGGGCTATGAGCATCAGTGTCACTGGCCGGCAAGATTCAGGGTCTTCCCAGCAGGTAATCTGCCACACGCCCATCTGCAGTCTCTGCTCTTCTACTGGAGAACAAATAAAACCTTTTTATTGAAAATTTGTGCCTCTGGTGATGCTACAGGACTCTCTTCAGTCAGCTCATCAGTGCACTGAAGCAGTGTTCCCACAGCCACTTGTCTCACTGACTCAGGTGGACACTTCATGGAGCACACTGGGTTACCAGCTTGTCTGCTCCAACATCCTTTCAAACCTGCAGTAAGGTTCTCATGGCATCAACAGGTCTTACCACTTCAACAGAACCAGAACCCCTGTCACATCTCTTTAGTAGGGCAGCTTTCCATGCACCATGTAGCACAGGGAGCACATACTCAGGACACTGGTCACTGGCCTTTGGTCCATACATGCCACACATAGGGGCTTATTCTACTGTTCAATTTTTCCATCACTGTTACAATAAAAGTCTGAAATTCAGCCCCAATGAGCTGATCATTTATTAATTTATCCAATCCGAGCCTTTCTATCTATTGGTCTTTCTATCCCAGCTGCCCAAACACAATTTTGTCCATTCAACTAGGAGCTGTCATCCACAAACCAAAACATCCTTTGTTGGTCAGCCAAGAGTGGTTCACAGGGCACTGTCCAATGTCAGAAGAATCCAGAAACTCCTAATGCAGTTTCCGAGCCACTCCTGGCAGAAGAGGCTCCCTGCCACTCCTATATGCCTTCTTTCACATTCCTAGGCACCATGGTCCCACATTAGCCATTTCCATTTTATAGTGAAAATCTTCTGGGCATTCTAATCCTTATTAGACATTTCAGTTCTCTCATACAAAGACGAGGTCGGCACTAAGAGGCACTCAGAGGCTCTAGTCATAGTCCCAAGTATGTTCCTCACAAAGGACTTTGTCACTGAGAATCTGTCCACACCAGCACTCAGCTTCTATAGGGCACTGTGTGTGCTCAGGCAATGTGACTGGTTCCCTTTTAGAATGACCAAGGACTATCGCTTGAAGAGCAGATTTACTGTGACCAATGTATCAAGTAAACTCAAGTAAAAAATTGAGGTGACATGATGGAAAAAGTATACCACTATCATCCACACCAGCAATCTTCCCAAATGCACCAGAGAAACAAACTACATTCAGGACCACTCCTTTACCCACCCATGTGCCTGTTGAGTGTGAGCACACACTCATGAAAGCATGTAGCCAGTCCTCTAGCCTTTCTCTTCCCCATTTTAGACAACCAATGTTTTCATTGGCCACTCCCACTCTCTATCACACAAGGACTTACAACAGGTTTCTGTGCTCACCATCAGACATATATGAGGTACAGTTGTCATGTTAATGCAGCTTCTGAAACTGAATATTCTCCATTCACTTTAGGGCTATCATCCATAAACCAAACTCTTTGTGGAGAGTGGTTAAAGCACACTGTCCAATGACAATAGAATCCAGTCTCTCCTCCCACTGTTGACAGTCCATCCTAGAGAAAAGTCTCTGCCTCTGCTGTATGTCCTCCTACATTTCCCAGGACCACTCTCCCATTTACGCCATTTCTGTTTTCTTAATAAAAATTTCTGGGCACTCTCATCCTGTGTTGGATGTTTCAGTTCTCTCTTTCAAGTCCCAGTAGTCATTACTGAGGGGCACTCATAGACTCTTGCCATAGTCCCCGTCTATGCCCCACAAAATACTGAGGCACAGAGAATCTTACCTCCCCTGCCACTTATCTACTGACAGCATGTTCTCTGCTCATTGTCAGACATTATAGGCTATAGCAAGTGTTCCTTGTTGTAAATAAATGAATCTCAGCCTTCTACTTTGGTGCAGTATCTTCACATTCTTTTACAATTGTCTGAGCCTTTCTATCTACCATCAGGTTAGCTAAGCCCTCACCAGGTTCTGAGAGGGTCCATAGCTGCAAATTCCCAATTGTGACCACCTATAGCTACAAGCATCAGCCTCAGCTGCTGGCTATGTTCAGGGTCTTCCCACCAGGGAGTTTGCCACACACTTATCTGCCATCCCTGTCTCTTTTGCTGGCAGACAGAACACTTATTGAAATGTGCCTCTAGGGACACTAGAGGACTCTCTTCAGTCAGATCATTGCTTCACTGCTGCAGTGTCCCCACCACCACTTGTTCCATTGACCAGGACAGACACTTCAAGGGAGTGCACTAAGATACCTGCTGGTCAGTTCCAACCACCTTCCAAACCTGGACAGAAGTTCTGATGGCATCAATCCATCCTACTTCAGTGCACCTCTCAAACTTCAATAGGGCTGGATACCCTATTGGCATCCATTTAGCAGGACAGACTTCCAAAGTATCATAGCCATATGGACCATATAGTCAGGCCACTAGCCACTGCCCACAGGCTTGTAAAAACTCAATCTGAGGTTCTTTTACAGCTGTCAGTTCTTCCATCAATGCTACAATTGCAGCATTCATTTCAACTCAAATGAGCTAACCAGTTTTACCTTCATCAATCAGCATTTCTATCCATCGGTTTTAATAGAGAAGTATTCTCTGTGACAACAATAAGAAAGGGGGGAGAGGATGAAGATTAACAGTAGCAAAGGGCGATGGAGCGCAAAAGTACTCACAAAATAGTGCACTACAATGAACAGGGTAGGAACCCTTTTCAGTACTTAATGGTAACCATCATTGAAAAAACCACCACAGAAGCACATGATTTAAAAAAGATAGCAACAGAGGAAAGATGTATGGAATACAACCAAATAAAAACAAAAGATAAAAAACGAAAGAGAAGGATCAAACAAGACACAAAACTAACAGAAAGCAATCTATAAAATGGCAATGAGGAACTCACAAGTGTCAATAATTACACTAAATGTAAACGGATTAAACTCACCAATAAAAAGGCACAGAGTAGCAGAATGGATCAAAAAAGAAAATCCAACTGTATGCTGCCTACAGGAAACTCATCTAAGTAACAAGGATAAAAACAAATTCAAAGTGAAAGGCTGGAAAACAATACTCCAAGCAAATAACATCCAAAAAAAAGCAGGCGTAGCAATACTCATATCTGATAATGCTGACTACAAGACAGCAAAAGTACTCAGAGACAAAAATGGCCATTTCATAATGGCTAAGGGGACACTGAATCAAGAAGACATAACAATTCTTAATATATATGCACCAAACCAAGGAGCACCAAAATATATAAGACAGCTACTTATTGATCTTAAAACAAAAACTGACAAAAATACAATCATACTTGGAGACCTCAATACACCGCTGACGGCTCTAGATCGGTCATCCAAACAGAGAATCAACAAAGACATAGTGGCCTTAAACAAAACACTAGAGCACCTGGATATGATAGACATCTACAGGACATTTCATCCCAAAGTGACTGAGTATACATTTTTCTCCAGTGTACATGGATCATTCTCAAGAATTGACCATATGTTGGGCCACAAAAACAACATCAGCAAATTCAGAAAAATTGAAGTTGTACCAAGCATATTTTCTGATCATAAAGCCTTGAAACTAGAATTCAACTGCAAAAAAGAGGAAAAAAATCCCACAAAAATGTGGAAACTAAACAACATACTTTTAAAAAATGAATGGGTCAAAGAAGAAATAAGTGCAGAGATCAAAAGATATATACAGACTAATGAAAATGACAATACGACATATCAGAATCTATGGGATGCAGCAAAAGCAGTGATAAGAGGGAAGTTCATATCACTTCAGGCATATATGAACAAACAAGAGAGAGCCCAAGTGAACCACTTAACTTCCCACCTTAAGGAACTAGAAAAAGAAGAACAAAGACAACCCAAAACCAGCCGAAGAAAGGAGATAATAAAAATCAGAGCAGAAATAAATGAATTAGAGAACAGAAAAACTATAGAAAAAATTAATAGAACAAGGAGCTGGTTCTTTGAAAAGATCAACAAAATTGACAAACCCTTGGCAAGACTTACCAAGGAAAAAAGAGAAAGAACTCATATAAACAAAATCCAAAATGAAAGAGGAGAAATCACCACGGACACCGTAGATATACAAAGAATTATTGTAGAATACTATGAAAAACTTTATGCCACTAAATTCAACAACCTAGAAGAAATGGATAAATTCCTAGAACAATACAACCTTCCTAGACTGAGTCAAGAAGAAGCAGAAAGCCTAAACAGACCTATCAGTAGAGAAGAAATAGAAAAAAACATTAAAAACCTCCCCAAAAATAAAAGTCCAGGCCCTGACGTTTATACCAGCAAATTTTATCAAACATTCTAAGAAGACTTGGTTCCTATTCTACTCAAAGTCTTCCAAAAAATTGAAGAAGAAGCAATACTTCCAAACACATTTTATGAGGCCAACATAACCCTCATACCAAAACCAGGCAAGGATGGCACAAAAAAAGAAAACTACAGACCAATATCTCTAATGAATACAGATGCTAAAATACTAAACAAAATACTAGCAAATCGAATACAACAACATATTAAAAAAATAATACATCATGATCAAGTGGGATTCATCCCAGAATCTCAAGGATGGTTCAACATATGTAAAACAGTTAATGTAATACACCATATCAACAAAACAAAGAACAAAAACCACATGATCTTATCAATAGACGCAGAAAAGGCTTTCGATAAAATACAACACAATTTTATGTTTAAGACTCTCAACAAAATGGGTATAGAAGGAAAATATCTCAACATGATAAAGGCCATATATGATAAACCATCAGCTAACATCATATTAAATGGCACTAAACTGAAGGCTTTCCCCCTTAAATCAGGAACAAGACAGGGTTGTCCACTCTCTCCACTCTTATTTAATGTGGTACTAGAGGTTCTAGCCAGAGCAATCAGACAAGACAAAGAAATAAAAGGCATCCATATCGGAAAAGAAGAAGTAAAGGTATCACTTTTTGCAGATGATATGATACTATACATCGAAAACCCCAAAGAATCCACAAAAAGACTACTAGAAACAATAAGCCAATACAGTAAGGTCGCAGGATACAAAATTAACATACAGAAGTCAATAGCCTTTCTATATGCCAACAATGAAACAATTGAGAATGAACTCAAAAGAATAATCCCCTTCACGATTGCAACAAAATAATAAAATACTTAGGAATAAACATAACAAAGAATGTAAAGGACTTATATAATGAAAACTATAAACCATTGTTAAGGGAAATCGAAAAAGATATAATGAGATGGAAGAATATACCTTGTTCTTGGTTAGGAAGAATAAATATAATCAAGATGGCTATATTACCCAAAGCAATATACAAATTTAATGCAATTCCCATCAAACTTCCAATGACGTTTCTTAAAGAAATAGAGCAAAAAATCATCAGATTTATATGGAACTATAAAAAACCCCGAATAGCCAAAGCAAACCTAAAGAAAAAGAATGAAGCTGGCGGTATTACAATACCTGACTTCAAACTGTATTATAGGGCCACGACAATCAAAACAGCATGGTATTGGCAGAAAAATAGACACTCAGACCAATGGAACAGAGTAGAAAGTCCAGAAATAAAACCACATATATATAGTCAAATAATTTTTGATAAAGGGGCCAACAACACACAATGGAGAAAAGAAAGCCTCTTCAATAAATGGTGCTGGGAAAACTGGAAAGCCACATGCAAAAGAATGAAACTGGACTACAGTCTCTCCCCCTGTACAAAAATTAACTCAAAATGGATCAAAGATCTAAACATAAGACCTGAAACAATAAAGTACATAGAAGAAGACATAGGTACTCAACTCATGGACCTGGGTTTTAAAGAGCATTTTATGAATTTGACTCCACAGTCAAGAGAAGTGAAGGCAAAAATTAATGAATGGGACTACATCAGACTAAGAAGTTTTTGCTCAGCAAGAGAAACTGATAACAAAATAAACAGGAAGCCAACTAAATCGGAAATGATATTTTCAAACAACAGTTCAGATAAGGGCCTAATATCCAAAATATACAAAGAACTCATAAAACTCAACAACAAACAAACAAACAATCCAATAAAAAAATGGGAAGAGGATATGAACAGACACTTCTCCCAGGAAGAAATACAAACGGCCAACAGATATATGAAAAGATGCTCACCTTCTTTAGCTATTAGAGAAATGCAAATCAAAATGGCAATGAGATACCACCTCACACCTTTTAGATTAGCTATTATTAACAAGACAGGTAATAGCAAATTTTGGAGAGGCTGTGGAGAAAAAGGAACCCTCATACACTGTTGGTGGGAATGTAAAGTAGTACAACCATTATGGAAGAAAGTATGGTGGTTCCTCAAAAAACTGAAAATAGAACGACCTTATGACCCAGCAATCCCTCTACTGGGTATATACCCCCAAAACTCAGAAACATTGATACGTAAAGACACATGCAGCCCCATGTTTATTGCAGCATTGTTCACAGTGTCCAGGACATGGAAACAACCAAAAATCCCGTCAATAGATGACTGGATAAAGAAGATGTGGCACATATACACTATGGAATACTACTCAGCCATAAGAAATGATGACATCAGAACATTTACAGCAAAATGGTGGGATCTTGATAACATAATACGAAGCGAAATAAGTAAATCAGAAAAAACCAGGAACTGCATTATTCCATACGTAGTTGGGACATAAAAGTGAAACTAAGAGACATTGATAAGAGTGTGGTGGTTACGGGGGGGAGGGGGGAATGGGAGAGGGAAGGGGGAGGGGGAGGGGCACAGAGAGAACTAGATAGAGGGTGACAGGTCAATCTGACTTTGGGTGATGGGTATGCAACATAAATTGAACTTTAAGATAACCTGGACATGTTGTCTTTGAATATATGTATCTTGATTTACTGATGTCACCCCATTAAAAATAAATAAAAAAATAAAAAAAATAAAAAAAAATAAATAAATAAAAAAAAAAAGAGAAGTATTCTCTATTAAACAGCATTCTCCATTCACTTTGCACCTGCCATTCACATACCAAACATCTGTGTTGGTCAGTTGAGAGTGGTTGATAGGGCACTGCCCAGTGACAGTAGAATCCAGCATCTCCACACACAGCTCCAGAGTCAGTCCCAGGACTGGGGCTCCCTGCCTCTTTTCTATGTCCACACTGCATTTCCCAAACATCGAGGTACCACATAAACCATTTCCATTTTCTTACTGAACTCTTTTGGACACTCCATCCCAACGAGATGTTTCAATTTTCTCATCTATAGTTCCTGTATTCATCACTGACAGGCACTCACAGACTCTTGCCATAGTCCACAGTCTATGCTCCAGCAAGGGCTAAGGCACAGAGCATCTGTCCCCATCAGCACTCAGCTTCTATATTACACTGTGCGAGCTCAATCTTACTGGTTCCCATGTAGCATAGTATATTAATATCACTTGAAAAGCAGATTTTCCTGCCTTCTGTTTACAAAACTACATAGAAGTTGTTCCCCAATCAGACACAACTTTAATCCCCTTAATACAACCAGGTAAGACAAATGTAATTACTTCACATAATGCCGGTTTCTAACACACCAATCAGCTACCAACTATTACCTTAATCCTATCAACTCTTATGTTCCCTTCTGAAGCCTCTAGTTGGACTTAACAGGTTCTGTTTTCACAATTCAAGGGAACCTGTCATCCTGACTAGGAGTTCCCTCTGTTTCAGTCATATGATTCTGTTGGTAACCAGCCCCTGTTGTTAGGTACTTTCCCAAATTCTTCTCCATAACATACCGAGAGACACCATTCTTTAAGGCTCAGAACATTAAGTGTTCTGGGAGCTATGAGACAGAAGTGTGTGTGAAAATCAAATATTTATAACAAATATATTTTGGTGACCTGAATAACCAAAATTGTACTTCTTATAAATCACAGTATCACACTGATAATAAAAGGAACCCCTTCCCTAAGTCACATTGCTCAGATTTGTTTGCTTAGGAGAAATTTTACCCACCAAAGTTGAACAGAAACCTGCACAAGTGTAGGTAGGACACATTTCTAAGGACAGTTAAGGCCTCCTCTGAAACCTGTCTACTGAAAAGATAAATGAGGGAGAGAAAAGAACAGATGCACAGTAAGAACAATGGACAAAGTCTTTTTAGGTCTTTGCCTGAAAAGCTGAAAAGGGACAAAAGAATAAAGAGAAGCTACTCAGAGAAGGGACAGAGCTTGGGAGAACTGCAGAGGGATAGTTGGGACAGGTCCTCAGCCCATTACCTCAACAATCTGTATTAGACCTGCTCTTCCAAGTGAAGAATTGCCAATCCCAGACAACTGGAAAGTTAGCGCACTGATTTCAGGTACAGTTTGAGCAGGTTCAAATCATGTGAACAGGACCAATTTTCTTTCATCTTTCTTCCTTTTTCAGCCTTGGTTTTATCTTCAAATAGGCTTTTACCTTGGGACTGCAAGAGATTGCAGAATTTCCAGCCTACATCCTTTCAAGTTTAGTTGAAAAGAGTGTTTAAATAAATGCACAAGCCAGTGTCCCAGAACTGAGTCTCATTAACTCTAATTGGCCTGACCTGGATCAGATGTCCATCTCTAATTCAACCACTTTGGCAAGGAGAATAGGATGTTTTCATTGGTCTATGCCTAGGCCCCCTGCTCCATTTTTTAAATCAAGTATGGGGCCCACTTCCTTTGAGACACATGGACTGGGAGTGGGTAGAAAGACAGTTTCCACAATGTACTATCAGAGTACATCTTTCATAACAAGGGGCAGAGATGCTAATGGAAGAAACAACTAGCACATACTCCATTTTCCACTAAGCTTGAGCGTGGCTTTATCCTAGTTGGCCGAGCATATGCTTTGATTCTGGATTTTCAGAATCTCTCAAGACATCAGAAGTGGTATCAATTTGGGAAACAAATTAAAACCTGGCTCCAATATATAAATATACATAAGACATAGATACAGATAACAGGGTAGCAAGTCCCGGAGGGAAAGGGGAGATAGAGGTAGGGGGAGGGGCAAAGGGGGAGAAATAAGAAAGAAAAAAGACTCTGCATGGGGGTGTTGGGGAGGATGATGTAGAGATTGAGAATGTTGTTATATTGAGTGGGATACTTGAAACAATGGCAGCACAATAAATTAAAAAAAATTTTTTTAAGAGAGTCTGAGAAAAAGATTTAAAAAAATCACTAATATATGCATTCCTTAATATATTAAAGAAAACATATATGAATAGAAAGACATCTCGTATTCATGGATTAGAAAACTTAATATTCTTAAAATGGCAATACTACCTTAAATGATCTACAGAGTTAATGTACTTTCTATAAAAATTGCATCATTTTTGTGTAAATAGAAAAATCTATCCTTAAATTCATATGGAATTTCAAGGGACCCCTGAATAGCCAAAACAATCTTGAAATTAAAAAAACAACAACAAAGTTTGAAGACATACACTTGTTTTCAGAACTTACTGCAAAGCTGCAATAATTAAAACGGAGTGGGGCCCTGGCCAGTTGGCTCAGTGGTAAAGTGTCGGCCTGGTGTGCAGAAGTCCCGGGTTTGATTCCCGGCCAGGGCACACAGGAGAAGCGCCCATCTGCTTCTCCACCCCTCCCCCTCTCCTTCCTCTCTGTCTCTCTCTTCCGGCTTCAGAAAAATACAGAAAAAAACAAAAAACAGAGTGGTACTAGCATGAGAACAGATATATATAGATGGAATCAAGTAGAGAACCCAAACATAGACATATATATTGGCAACTGATTTATCAAGGGTGCAAAGACCCTTATTAGTGAATCAAGTGGTTTTTTTAAATATAATGCTGAGAAAACTGAATATCCACATGTAAAAAGATAAAATAAATTAGACCTTTACCTTATATCACATACAAAAATTAACTCAAAATAGATAAACGAGAATGTTAGAACTAAAACTAAAATACTTTTAGAAGAAATCAGAGAAAAATATTTCTGACATTCGTCAATGTTTTGAATACAACACTAAAGTACAGGTAACAAAAACTGGATATTGATAAAATATTTGAGATAACTTTCAAAATGTGGTAAATGGGACACAATTTTATCCTCTAAATGTGCTACTAGTAAATGATACTCTCCGATACTCTCTGAATGTGCTACTAGCAAGTTGCAGATAAGTGTAGTGTATTTTTAGGTTTGGTATTTTTTTGTCCTTATACAGAACAGGAGCTTGTTTATGGCAATAATACTGCATTAAATAACATTTCTATTAAAGTGACAGTTCTAGTAAAAATACAAAAAACAAAAAAACCTGACTCCAATTTATATTCATATATAATCTTCTAAATCATTATTGTAGAAAAAAATTCCAAGTAATTAACCTCACTAATCCTGAGTTTCTCATTTATAATATAATAAGACCATCCTCATTGAATTCTTAGGAGGACTTGGACAATATATGTAAATTGCTCAGCTCAATAACCAACTACTGAACCCCAAACAAAGATAGTTGTGAGGACAACAAAAATCGTAATGGTAAGAGCAACATTTAGAGCTGCATTACTGCCCATGGAGCTCAGTTGTTAACCTGCTTCCCTATTTCAGGATGCTCAGCACTCTTAATGAGGCAGGGACAGCCTAAAGATAGTACAGCAGTCAACCCAATCCATGGGTTCTACCTTGCTTTGATCTACAACCTCCTTTATATGGGGCCGAGTTTAATTCCAATCACCTTACCCTTTCCATAACATATCTTATAGATGTTAAATAAAGCAAAGAAAACATTTCTGCCACACAATTCAAGATTTCAACTACCGTAGTTCTACCTTGTTAAGTCCTAACTTCATTACTGTAAAAGGAAAAATGCCAAAGCCAGCTAGGAAATGGGCCAAACACCAAAAAGCCCTGTTTATTTAAAATGAGTGCATTTTGCCTCTGATGCACACGTTTGCATCTGCAATTCTGGCATCCTCTACAAAATCAATTTTCCTGGACAACAGACACATTCAGTTTATTGCCACCACTTGGTGAGGCCTAATGAAGCTGGTCCATCGATACTGATAGGCAGATTCTCTCATGGTCTCCCAGCACCTTCCCGTGGTCCAGGAAAATGGAGCCTCCTCCTTCAATATGGAAAGTGCTCATTTCTGTTTCTCATTAGAACATGTTGCCTGAACTCCAGGCTCACAGTGACCCTGGGAAGGACTTGCTCAGACCATCAGACAAAAGGCAGTATTACTCTACACATTTAATCTCTCTGTATTTCTGATGCTTCCTCTATGTGCTTTCTTTGCTCTTCAGTATCATCTGCAATCACCAGAAGGCCTCCTGGCAGTGCCCATGACTGGGCTTGTCCTCATCTGATTTTATTCTAACTCAGTTGGTTACGGTCACTCCTATCCACCTGCAAGCATCCTTTTACATCAGAGAAGAAACTCAGTTCTATCATTTCGGTCATAATCTGAAATATTTCTTTTTAAAAGATTATCTAAAAAAATCAAACATGGATTTTAAATTATACACACATATATTTTCATGTCAAGTTCTTTGAAAAACAATTTCTCCAAAATCTTTACAGTATTTACCTCTGAGTATAAAAAAAACTTTCAATGATATTTAGTTTCATATTTATGGTTTTCTAGATTTTTTTTGAAGTCTTTACATGAGAATGTAACATTTCATAATAAAAATGTACTTTCACTTTAAAAAGTCAGTTCTATTTTAACATGACATATGCCTCAAAGGTCTTTCTAGCAGTTCCTAAACTTGGTTTGTGTGTCAGACTTAGCACAGGAGCCCTTTAAAAATGCAGATGGTGCCCTGGTGGGAGAGCTCAGTCGGTTGGGGGCTTGTCCTGAAGCTCAGAGGTTGCTGGTTTGATCCCCTGTCTGGGCACATACAGGAACAGATCAATGTTTCTGTCTCTCTCACCCTTCCTCTCTCGCTAAAATAAACATTTAAGAAATTAAAATAAAAATGTAAAAAAAAAAAAAAAAAAGGCCTGACCTGTGGTGGCGCAGTGGTATAAAGCATCAACCTGGAACACTGAGGTTGCCATTTTGAAACCCTGGGCTTGCCTGGTCAAGGCACATATGGGAGTTGATGCTTCCTGCTCCTCCCCCTTCTCTCTCTCTCTCTCTCTCTAAAAAAAATGTAGATGGCATCCTGGGTTTCACCTCTGACCTAATGCATTAGCATCACCAGAGCTGCACCTAGGAATCTGAATTTTTTAAAGCTTCCCACGTGGCTCTGCTGGAGCTGAGTGGCATTGCCCTTGGACTAGCATTCAGGAGCCAGTGACTTAGAAAGCACGTGGAGGCTTAGACCCCCACTCCCCAGTGTGGCAAGGCTCTCCCTCCCTCTGCTGATGTGCAGGCTATAACTAACAAAGATAAACAACCAAGTTTCTACACTTAGCTGCTGCCCCGTACTTTTCATAAATGTCGACCTTTGGTCAGGTCCCTCTGCTTTATTTTGAGAAGAATCACTAAAGTCATTTAGAAAGGATGGTTGGAATCTGCAGTGGAAGGCTCTGCACCTCATCATCCCAGCTGGAGGAAGCAGCCTGGTCTGCAGAGGAGGCCCTGGGCCACTCAGTCCCTGCAGGGAAATGGATCAGTCCTTGTTCCAGGCAACCCAGGAGCAGAGGCAGTGAGGAGACCAGCAGGCTGGAGCCATCCTGGGTGAGAAGGCTGAGCCTCACAGCCTCCTCAGGTGCTCTGCTGCGATGCCTCCCATGAGACATTCTGAGTGTGTGCTTTCTTAGTATGGAAAAAGTTTCCATTAACCCATATTTAAAAATCTGATTTTCCATCACCATCTTTAAGTAGGCAGATGGGTCACCAGTGGAGCATGCAAATTAACAGTAATTGCATTAGCTGCATTCTTCAGAGTTATTTTAGGAAATGTTACAGGACAAGGTGAATTGCATATTCCAACAAATGTAAACTCAGAAGAAAACTAAGTTGTATGATCCCTTAACAGCCAGCATTCAAGATACTTTTTGTTCATCATTGTGCTCAGCAGATTTAAGGGCTTCACAGGCAAAAGTCCAAGACAGAAAAACAAAATCAGACTTAATGGAAACTCGTGTGTTGAGATAGCTAAACCCAGGAAACCTTCTTTCCCAGTAACTTGAAGAATCCTTGCATTAGATATTCACTTTGTTAAACCCAGCTACATTGGGATTATAAGAATATAAATATCTAATCTTTTTTTAATAACATAGATGAAACAACCTCTAGAAAAAAAAAGTAAATTATCTTTCAGACAGCACCCTACTGGGTTAATGAAGCCAGAACAACAGCATTTTCTTCAGTGATCATCAGGAAAATAAACTTTCTCAGGTTAAATCTTGTTAACCAGACAGCACTAACACCCCATCCTTCAACAACAGCTTGTCTCCCTGGAAGACATCTGCTTTTATGATATTTACAAATGTTCCATTGAGAATCAAATCCTGATTATCAACCCTGTCTTTCTTTCTCCCACCCAAATTTTACCTTTCTGCTTTCAAAAAAACAAAGATGCATTTTTGTTCTCTCTGGATTTTATATCTTCACTTCAGCCTTAGAAGTCAGTATCCTTTTACAGAACTTCTGATTAAAACATTTGCTGGGCCTGACCAGGCAATGAGACAGTGAATAGAACATCCACCTGGGATGCTGAGGACCCAGGTTAAAAACCCTAAGGTTGCCGGATTGAGCACATGATCATAGACATGATCCCATGGTCGCTGGCTTGAACCCAAAAAGTCAATGGCTTGAGTATAAGGTCGCTAGCTTGAGCAAGGGGTCACTCAGTCTGCTGTAGCCTCCTGGTCAAGGCACATATGAGAAAGCAATCAATGAACAACTAAGGTGTCGCAACCATGAGTTGATGCTTTCCATCTCCCTTACTGTCTGTCTGTCCCTGCCTGTCCCTCTGTCTCTCTCTTGCTTAAAAAAAAAGTGTTTGCTGAAACTGAAGGTAAACTCAAGTCCTGGGAGATCAAACAAGGCTTACTCTATGTCAGAGGACCACCACCTCACTACTGCCAGAGCTCAAGGAGCGGGATGGTGGCAAGGTCATGTAACCGACATACGACTCCCTTTCTCCCTCCACACCAGTAGCTTCCTTTCCAGCACATCCCTGCTTGTGCCATCCTCATGGAGCTTAGAGACAGAACCTGCTACCATAAATGGAGTTTGTTAAGCACTACAGTGAGCACACAGGGAGAGTCACCTTAGCCACCTTCAGACCAGCTCTATAGCTGCACAACTTCTTCAGTCACACAGGACCCCCTGTGCTACAAGGGCCCCAAGCTCAGATTCATGCACTGTTGTCGCCATCATGAAATTCTTTTTAAAAAGAAGGCCCTGAATTCATATTTCTCTGCACTCTGAAAGTTCTACAGCTTGGCCACACTTGCCACCTGGGGTCCTTCTCCCTCTCATGCTCAGACTTTGAGGCATCTTAAAGTCCTCTTTTTCTGAAGCAGGTTCCAATACCTCAGCACGCTGCCTTTTCTCTCCACTGCCACCACTGTGTTCTCTATTCCTTGGGATTGTCACCCTCCTAAACTGGCTGCAAAACAATGTTTTATGCATTATTTCTCTGCTTCTTCAAGGATACCAGTGATATAATTTTTAATAATCTACATAAACACTAAGGAGAAATAGAATAAACATGGAGATGTTATAAAATTACTAATAAGGCAAATGGCAGACCACTTACACTACAGCCCACCTGTTATTTCTAGGGGTTGGGAATAATAAACCCACTCCCATCAGGCATGAACAGTGAAGCAGGAAAGAATGGGAACTCCTTGGGTGACTGACCTCTTTGCAGCCCATCAAACTAGGTGACATCTAGCTCTCCAGGCCCCTAGCTCCCAAGGAAGGGAACCCTTGAAGCATTTCCCAGAGAGCAAGGCTCTGCAAAGACTCAGGAGCAAGCAATTAAGAGACAGGACCCTCTGCTCTGTGACAGCTGAGGTGCCCCTACAAGAGACATCCTATTATTAGACCTGTTCCAAAGAGAAATCTGGTGCTTAAAGAGGTGAATCTTTGCAAAGGTCACACAGCTGATAAATGGAGAACAAATTCAATCAACTGACTCTGGAACCTTTGCTCTTGACCTCTATATGCTGCACCACCTTGCACGAGTCCAGGCTTCTAGTACAGTTCTTCTTGGCCTCCCCACTATTCCCCCAAAACAATCTTTAACTGCTGTGTCAACAAGTGGGTACAGGAGAAACAAGGGCCCTACCTACTTCCCTTCCCACAGGTGGTTTCCAGTCCCAAATGTAAACGTGCATTTTGGGGGAGAGGTGGAGGCAGAGGTACTTCTAATCACCTGGGCAGACAGCTTGGGGACAGGGTTGGGGGGACAGATCTGCACCATGATATGGGGGAACTGGTAAAGATACACTCTTTCAACTTTCCAGGGGAAGTCTTTCTAGGGGCTTAATAAGGACAGAGTGTGAGGTCACAGTGGAGGAGAAGCCAGACAAAAGGACTGGGGACCATGCAGCAACGATTACCAAGAAAAGAGGGAAGCAATTTTCACCAGCTGCCATGAACTGAAAACCATGACAGAAGACTGACTGCTGCATAAAATACTTAAACTGCCTGACCTGTCGTGGCGCAATGGATGGAGCATCAACCTGGAGTTCTGAGGTCACTGGTTCAAACCCCTGGTTTCCCTGGTCAAGGCACATATGGGAGTTCATGTTTCCTGCCTCTCCTCCCTTTCTCTCTCTCTCTCCTCTCTAAAGTGAATAAATAAAATCTTTTTAAAAAAAAAGTAAGTAAAGATTATTCTTCAAGTCTTCTGAAGTTAGACTGCTCTTGCCTTGATGCAGTATTGACATAATGCAATACTGAGCCACGTGAGCCTCTGGGATTTAGTCACGTTACACAGAACAAGTCACTTCACCATGTCTACTTCTTAGGAGGTAACTAGAAGCCTCAGTGATAGGATTCATTTATCTCTCAGTTCTACCACTAACCATGACTCCTGTATATACTAAATACTTATGTTAGTCCAAAAATAAATAAATAAGCAAGAGAACAGAAGTTTAGAATTTTAAAAAAGAATTTCAAGAGACAAAGAATGCCAGCAAAACATAATCAATTACATGGAGAGCAGAAAATAAACCATATGTACAATGGCTAGATATGTTCCTTCCAAAGTATTAAAAAATAAGGTTTGATTAAAGGGACTCAGTGGGGAGTGGGTCTCCCTAATAGGTATCTGGATTGCAGATGAACATTTTAGACCCCAGAGGATTCTGGGAACATGTACATATATTCAGAGATAATGAGTCTTTATTGAGCAGCCCATTAGGCCAGTTTCTTATCTTAGCAAAGTCTTGGGTTGAGTCCACTAAATTATATTTGCTCTAGGGAGACATCCTGATGTACAAAGCAGAGTAATGAAATAGTGATACTAGCATCACATTGGGACATAAAATTAAGGAGGCTATTTTCACCTTGACAAGTAATAATTCAGTTAGTAAACAACTCGGGGGCGGGGGGAATGCTCAAGTGCCAAAGTAAAAATCTTGATGTCAGATTAAATCCCAAGCTGCTAAAATAATAACTTTGTTAACAAAAATGGGTTTTCTAGACCCTTTAAAAGGAAGTCTTTAAGTAAAAACTGTGTCCAGGAGAACAAGGCAAGGGACATTTCTGTTCCTCCAACTGTAACATCAGCCACACTAATGAAACCTGATTCTCACAAAGGCAGGAAACTCCCAAAACTTACTGGTATCTTTCCTAAGAGCAATGCTAATGATATGTTTGTCATGGGAAGTTCAGGATCCTAAAGAGCAAACAATACGAGTGCCATCTTTCTCTCTTTCTATTTTCATTTTTATTGTATGCAAATTTTACTTCAATTAAAAGAATCATTAACTATTTAAAGTATACAATTCAGTGGCATTTAGAACATTCACAAAGTTGTGCAATCACCACTTCTGCCTAGTGCCAAGACATTTTCTTTTTTTTTTTTAATTTTATTTATTCATTTTTTTTAGAGAGGAGAGAGAGAGGGAGAGAGACAGAGAAGGAGAGAGAAGAGAGAGAGGCAGAGAGAGAGAAGGGGGAGGAACTGGAAGCATCAACTCCCATATGTGCCTTGACCAGGCAAGCCCAGGGTTTCGAACCGGTGACCTCAGCATTTCCAGGTTGACACTTTATCCACTGCACCACCACAGGTCAACCAAGACATTTTCAACACTGAAAAAGCAAACCCTATACCCATGAAGTAGTTATTTCCCATTTCTCCCTCCAAGCCCCTAGCAACCACTAGTTTGCCTCTAAACATTTACCTATTCACCAAGTTTCATACTAATAGAATCATACAATATCTGACCCTCTATCTCTGATGTGTTCTATTTAGCATAACATTTTTTAAGTGCATCCACATTGTAGCCCATACTTCACTGTTTCATGGCTGAATAGTATTCCATTTATGGATATACTACATTTTGTTTAGCCATTATCAGTTGGCCATTTGGGCTATTTCTACCTTTTGGCTATTATAAATACTGCTGCTATTTTATATTATGTTCTCATTATTAATAAAAATACTTTATTCCTATCAAGTACCTTATAACCTTCAATGTGCATAGAATGCCTCATTTGACCCTCTAATAACATCCTCCCAACTCATCTCACAGGATTATTTCCTCAGTCACAGAAGTTTAAATGTGTAATTACAAGGCACTCATTTACTAAATGGGAGGACTCGGGTCCTTTGACTCTTATTAGACAGCTCTATATCCTACATGTGAAGATATTTATTCCTTCTTAACTACCTTCCTTTCACCTGGGCCTAATTTTCCTTGGCCAGTGAGGTCACAGAAATTGGTTTCACACTTCAAAATCTACTCAAAACTGCCTAGACTTCAAGCTCCTGGAGAGTAGGGATTATGTTTCCTTCATCTTTACAGTCTAGCAGCCAATAATGTCTGTCTAGCTAGCACAGAGCTGGTACCAAAGAAAAAAGGGGAAAGGAGGAGAAGGGAGAAGAATGGAACAGAGAGAAGGATACATACCAGACACACACACACTGTGAAGGTTAGGAAAAAATTTCTTCCTGTGACCGAGTGTTCTGTTCCCACTGCATATAGAAGGACATGAGTTGAAGGAACCTTGGAGAAAGGCTGGCCTGCAGGTAAACATCAGTGGTATAAAGTGCTGTGGTCAGACCCCCAATCAACAAAGACACTGCCATCGCATTAGGCCTATTTTCCTTCCCCATTATGAAAAAATGTCACTACCTGAGAACAGAAAGCAATGTGAAAACTAAACACAACTACTATCCTAAAGGGCATTAGTTCTATCATCCCACAGTGCAGGTTACAGACCCAGCCCATTCTGGGTCCACGAGAAATTGTGGTACTGAGTACATAGTTCTATCCAGGCAAGCCCTAGATTTATAATCTTACACAAAAAAGTAGAGTTTCTAGGACACCAGACAGGGTACTAGAAGATGGATTCTAATCATGGATCCACCCTAGAATCAAACTCCCAGAAGTCGTCCATTTCAGATCCCAATCTTTTCCCCTGTTATCTCACACTTAAAAAATGATTTTCCTGCAGCATTTTGGATGCAGTGGATAGCTGTTCACAGTTGGAGGCAATGGTCCTGGGCCTGCAGGCTGTGAAGGATGGGAAATAAAATGCAGAAGCAAACAAACACCCAACCATAAAAATCAGCAACTGATGGAGGGTTATACCCTCTGGTAGTAACTTAAAGTTAACTACAGTTTCCAATAGGAAATGGGAAAGCAAACTTCATGTTTATAATCCTGACAATCACTACTTGAAATAGGTAGTACAGTCATCCCTCGCCATGCTACAGTTCACTTTTCATGGTCTCACTGTATTGTGGATTTTTAAATTGTATATATCTAATTTTGTATCACAAATTTTTCACTATATCGTGGGATTTTGCAGAACATAGGTGTTTTTATATATTTATTATTTTAATTATTTTTGCAGTAAAATAAGCATTTTCTAGTCTAAAA
This sequence comes from Saccopteryx leptura, assembly GCF_036850995.1. Lineage (NCBI taxonomy): Eukaryota > Metazoa > Chordata > Mammalia > Chiroptera > Emballonuridae > Saccopteryx > Saccopteryx leptura. The sequence goes on from NW_027095730.1 coordinate 114,085, forward strand.
AATTAAAAACAATATAAAAACATTAATTGAAACATATTAAAAAATATTAAATTGAAATAAGATAAATAGCATACAGTAGATGAGTAGACAAAGACTGGCATGTATGGAAAATGCAGCTACGGACACTTCCACTTGAGCTAGTTTGCCCACAAGAGATCGTACATATCACACTATTGGCTGATGTATGGGAGGTGACCAACCAGAACACTGTGTTCTGTATCCTGGGCACTCATTGGCTCAGCAGCCAGAACATCAGTCTCCTCCTTCTCCTGCATATAGCATGTGTTCAGCATCTCGCCTTGTCCATTTCACATGGACATCTGATTGCTGCACATAGTGTTGCTCTTTGGTGTTGTGTTTTTGTGAAATTTTCATAAAAATTTGAATTTATTTCAAGCCCTACAATGTCACCCAAATGTTCTGCACCTTTTAAGGCTTCTGTCACTGAACCCAAGTGCCAGATGCTTACCATAGCAGAAAAGGTGGAACAACTCGACACGCTAAAAGAAAGGAGAAGCTATGCAGCTGCAGGCCACCATTTCAGGATCAATGAATCTTCGATTTGCTAAATAAAGAAGGATGAAAAGAATATAAGGACAATGGCAGCAGCGTTTTTTAACAAGACTGGGAAGAGGGTGGTGACTTCCCACAATAAGGCCACTGTGAGGATGGAGTCTGCATTGGCCCTGTGGATCAGTGACTGCAGAAAGAAGACTATCTTGCTGGATACCAACACCATCCACACAAAGACCAAGAAGCTTTATGAAACTTTTGCTGAAAGTGGTGACATTCGCAACAGTGAGGAGGACGATGAGGATGACACAGAAGCGAACCCATCAAGTGCCTCTCCCAACAGACCAACCCCATTCAATGCCAGCAATGGCTGGTTTGACAAGTTTCAGAAACACTTTGGACTTAAGAGCATTTCTCTGCATGGAGAAGTTTCCACTACAGATAAAGCCAGAGCCAAGGAGTACGTGAACAACACATTCAAAACCATCATCGAGGAAGGGGGCTATAATACTGAACAAGTTTTTAATATGAATGAGACAGGATTATTCTGGAAGTGAACAACATCTCGCACTTTTATTATGAAGAACAAAGCCCCTGGATTTAAGGTCTAAAAAGATTGTGTAAGTTTGATTATGTGGGGGAATGCTGCAGTCTTTATGATAAAGCCAGGGCTTATTCATAAGTCAAAAACCCAACGGCCCTAAAAAACAAGAATAAGAATGTGTTGCCTGTGTACTGGTGCACAACCCAAGGCCTGTATCATGAAATTCCTCATGTTAAATTGGTTTCACCAGTGCTTTCTCCTGGAGATCAAGCTTTATCTGGCAGAGAAGGGCCTCAAATTCAAAGTGCTTCTGATCATGGACAATGCTGGAAGCCACACTGTCAACCTGTCATATGATGGCATGTGGATAGATTTCCTGCCACTGAACACCACATCACGGATTCAGCCCATGGATCAAAGCATTACTCACATGTTTAAGGCTCTCTATATGTGAAACACCCTGTAAAAAACCTCACTGAAGTTATGGACAAGGATGAAGACTTCTCCCTAAAGGCACACTGGCATGACTATACCATTGCATCATGTCTCCTAAAAATTCAGAAGGCCATAAAGGAGATAAAGAATGAAACTTTAAATGCCAGCTGGAAAAATCAGTGGCCAGCAGTGGTCCATGATTATAAGGGATTGTCTCCTGAAGAAGTCCATCACTCTGGTGGATAAGACTGTGAAGCTGGTAAAACTACTGGGAGGAGATGGCTTCAATGATATAACTCCTGATGACGTTAATGACCTGATCGATGCCCACTCACAACTGCTGACAGACAGAAGGCCTGACAGAGATAATAAAGTCAGCAAGCAAAGAAGAGGTACAAGAGGAACTAGGGATTTAAGAAGATGAGGGGGTAGGCCTAACAATTGCCTCACAACCATGGTCAGAATGGCCAAAGAACTTCAGTGAGTGGCTCAAGAATGGGACCTCCAGATGCTTCAAATACAATTCTCAAATACAATTGAGGGTGGCATATCAGTTTATAAAAACCTTCTCATCTGGAAGAAAAAACAGTGCCAGCAACTGCCCATACCTATGTTTCTCACTTGGAAGAAGACACCAGTTATACCTACACCTTTAGCAAAAACAGAAGTTATGGACAAGGGCAAAGATATCGCACCACCTGATGAAGTGCCTGATGAAGTGGCACCTTCAGAAGAGCTGTAATGTTCTTCTTGGCTGTGCAGTACATTCATCTTATCATCATCACCTTCATCATCATCAGTACTGCACAGATAACTCATCATCTTTACATTCATCTTGTCATCATCACCTTCATCATCAGACTGCACAGATAATTCATCCTCTTTACATTCATCTCATCATCATCACCTTCATCATCAGACTGCACAGATAATTCATCATCTTCATCATTCAAGTTGTAGTATATTCAATGTGGTGAGTACCCATATATAATTTTATATGTTGTTAAAATTACACAGGTTTAAGAGTGTAGAAAGTGTTTAAGAGCATAGGAAGTATTTATAAGAGTGTGGAAAGGTTTATAAGAGGGTGGGGAGGGTTTATAAAGCCTTAAAATATATGTAAATAATAACATAAATATAAGGTTGCTACTTCACAGATTTTCGTCTATTGTGGGGTTCTGGAACCTAACCCCCATGATAGATAAGGGACCACTGTATTCTCATTTTATAGGTAAGGAGACTGAAGCTAAATGTAATTAAATGATTTATCCAGCTAATGAGTAGCAAAGCCATTGCTCTAAACCAGGCCATCATGATTAAATTTTAGCTGCTCCTGACACAATTTGTTCCCACCTGGGATGCATCAAAATCAGAGAAGCTGGTTAAAATACAGCTTACCAAGGGTGGAATCATGGAGTGTTCCTGAGAAGCCACCAGGGTGCAGTGAGTTCTGGGGCTCACCTCCAGGAATGACTGCTGAGTTCACCTTCCAAACACACCTGTCCAAAGAGCTTGAAGTTGACTGCGTGATCACTCATGCCCCTTAATTACCCAGACTTAGCCAGACTTTAGTCAGGCTTCTCTCCTCCCTATGGGCCCTGAACCTTGACTCCCCCAAGCCTGAGAAAGCACCAAAATAAAGAACTCTTCCTTACCAGCTCATGCTAGGGATGGGCCAACTCGAGAAAGAAACATTTCCCATCAAACCACCCATCCTGCTGTCTGTCCACCCTCACTCACTTGCCACTTTTCTCCTCAAAAAGTTTCTGCCAGCCCCACTTCTCCCTCCCTATGAAGGAAAAGCCTTTCCCTGTTTGGGGTGGAGATGCTTGTAGACCCAAGTGTCCTCCCTACTGCCATCAGCTTATGGAGCACAGATTTCCTTACCTAAGTCAAGATTTGTTTGTACACTACTCACAAAAATTAGGGGATATTTCAAAATGCACTTTCAAGATCAGAGAATGTGCAGATAGTCTAGTACTTTCAGCCTTTTGTATAGTGCATTTTCACCAATGAAATTAAAGTTAGTTTTCCATTTCATTTGCATAATCAAACAACTTTCTTTGACTTGTTTACTTTTCAGTTGTTCTTGTTTAATAAAAAAATGCTTCTTTTTTTTATTGCTTCATATTTATTTTGAAATATCCCCTAATTTTTTGAGCAGTATATTTGACCAAGTTTCAGCCATTGACAGAGCCACAGTCTTCACAGAGGGGAGAACCTGGCTACAACATTTGGGTTCTCATGTGGATGCAGCACCCTGGTGGAAAGTTGATCCCATAAAAAGCACAGGGTGTTGTCACAGGCTGATGGGTGCTTGCTGAGGCTCACTAAGGACCTTTCTGACCTTAGCTTTAGGATTCACATGAGGCCCAGGGAACCCTAATATTGAAAGGCTTCCTAGGTCTCCAGTTTTTCTCAAAACTCATAGGAGGAAAGAGTGTAGGCCATGGAATAGTCATCTCCAGAGAGGCAGCCAGCAAGACAGCATCCTCCAGAACATTTGACAGTTGTCAAAATGTCTCTGGTTGAAGTGACCTTGAAAATAGTTTCCCTCGAAGGAGCTGCCACCCTTGGCTTCTGAACATACAAGGATGAGAAGCACATTTGTCATAAACTATGTCTAAGCAGGATCTAGTCTGCCTCCCCAACCCTCCACCTCCCAGCTGAACACATGACTGGAGTTCTGCAAAGCCAAGGCCAGTTCTGCAAAGTCACCCAGGCTTGTAAGGAGATTTCATGGAAAGAAAATGTCAAAAATAAAATTAAAGAACTTTTTTCTAAATGCTAAATCGCTTCTCAAAAGAATTAGCAAGCATTAGGTTTGTCTCTAGTGTAATGTTAAAATGGTGACATGATGGTTTTTTCTATTAGTAATTATATAATTATGCCCTATGGCAAAAGTCTATGATGTTCCCACCTCTTTTCAGCAACAGAAGAAACTTATTCTTACTCTTTTCTGAAAAATTATGACTCCCAAAAAATGTGTGTGTGATGCTACCAGCACAGTTCTGAAGAAACACTAGTACAGCACTCCCAGTAGGTGGCGCTCTCTCTTTCTTACTCCCCTGGAGCTAGGCAATAATAGGTTGATGAGAAGCCACATGCATTAGGAGGCAAAACCTAGAGTGGAAATAGATGGGTCTAATCTTTCAGCTTACCACCTCAGGCCACTGTGGGCTTAGGCAAGTCACTAACCAGTTCAAGTCCCAGTTTCTTGACCTGTAAAAGCAGGCAAATACAACATACATCCAGCCTACCTCATTTAATGGAGAAAATGGCACCTGGAGAGCACTTTACAACAGCAAAGTGTTTTAGAACAGCAAAGCAATAAGCACGTATAAAGTGCCATCATTAGGACCTTCAACTCACCCCAGTGCAATTGCTTTTCCCCCAAAAAAGGAAAACATTTTTCACCTTAGTGATGTACCCAATGTCTTCATAAATGCTTTTATAAAAGAGAAATGCAAACAAATACCAAAGTGCATAATGTATGCAAATTTCTCCAACACAATTTTTAGATAATATGTGCCATAAATTTAGGTAACAGCACATTTAAGGCCTTATTTGAACTCTTGGGAAGTGAGCAAGCAATTTACTACCTAACTCAGAATTTTTTGTCTTTGTAATGGACCAAGAACATGCAATATTTTTCTAAACAAGACTTATCATAATGTTTCCAATGTATTCTACTTCTCATTTTGAACCTCCATTGGAGAATTATTACATTGCCACCATTTTATAGAGAAGAAAACAGAGGTACAAAACAAGTCAATCAAAACAGGCATTTAAGTATGTTTCTCTAGCACTGGGCTTCAAACAAAAAATGAATTTAAAAAGCAAGTCCATGCCTTGTGTGAATGTGCCTGGTGCAAATGTACCTTGTGTAAATGTGCCTGTTGGGCAGATAAAATGTATTATGCTCACTTTGTTAAAGATAACACGAGGAGGCCGTTGCCCAGGTGATATTAATGTGTGTTGGGGATCATTGTAGCCTGGGGCTTGGTTTTGGGATTAAGCCTTTCCCACCCTTTTTGATGTAGGGTGGTACAATCCAATCATGCCTCAGAGGTGACTTTGTATTAGAGACTTCCCTACTTTGTATATTGGATTAGAGGTTGTGAAGTTACAGTCTTATAAAGTGGGGGCAAAACGGGAGTTTGCTCGCTTGGTTCCTGAGACTAGTATTAGAAGAGAGAGCAGAGGAGAGCAGAGAAAGGCCACGTGGAGGAGGCCAGGAGAAGCAGCCAAGATGGCGGAGTGCTGAGTGAGATGCCAGTTTGTGTAGAGTTTGTATCTGGGATAAGGAAGGAGATGGGGAACTGAGGAGAATAAGGCTGGTGAGCTAGAAACCTTTGATTCTAGGAAACTCGGATAAGTCAGTGGCTTTGTGAGCACTGAGTGTGACTGGGTTTTGGAGCCCAGTGTGTATTTTTACTTGCCCGCTGGGTGCAAGGTAGGATTAAAGGCTATGGCCCATCAGTTTGTGGCTCTGTCGTTTCTTTGCCGACTGTCCGAATCCAATGCGAACCTGCATAGGCTGGGCTGCTCTGATGGTGGCTCTGGCCCTGTATACTGGCTTTACAGTGCCTTATGTGCATTTGCTTGTGGGAGGCCTCTGTGGACCTGGATTTGGAAGGGGACGTCAGAGCCAGAAGCAGAAACATTAGAGCAGGGGTTCTCAAACTTCTTGAAGTCGGGGCGCATTTAAAGTCCTACAAATTGTAGGTGCACTATATACAAATTTCTGAGAAATATGTAATAATAATTAAGTCAAATATTAAAGAAAAAAATATAAAGTCCAAGTGTGCTTTTATGGTAATTAAACAAAATAAATACAACAAAATTAAATTTATTCTGACATTAAAAAACATTTTTGTTACATTTTTTGAGTTATGCTTTTTAGAATTCATAAAAAAGAGGGGTTAAAAAATAAAAAAAAGATGAAAAAGTTATCTTTTTATATATATATAGATACATTCTTAGTAAGATTTAGTAAATTTGGCAGGTCCAGGCCCAAATGTGTTAAGTTTTTTCATTCTTGTGTTTATGAGAAACATGAGCCTGATGTGTCCTAGCAATTTCTTCAATGTATGATCATATATTTGAAAGGCAAACTCTCATTTCCTCGTCAATACATTGAAGAATTCCTCTCTTTTTACTCTTAATTGTGTTGAGTGAAGAAAACCCCCACAATACATATCATCTTAACTTTACACCAAACAAAGAATAGAAGAAACTTGCCTCCAGTCTTTGCGGGGAACATCAGGGTAGTGTAAACAATCCAGCACCACAGCTTAACAGCCTTTTGCAACCTAATCAGGCAAGTGAGGTGGGGGGTTGGGCAGACTGTCAGTTTACTGCCAATTCTCCACACCTCTGTCCCCCAAAAATCTAAACTCCAAAAACCCTGTTGGTTTTTTGGTCCCCAACAGGCACATATTTCTCTGGAATACCATAGGTCGCACCTGGAAATCTTCTGGGCGCACACTTTGAAAACCACTGCATTAGAGCTGGTCAGGAAGGCTCATCCTCAGGCCCTGCTGCCAAACCCACTAACATAGGAAAATCTGGGGTGGGGCCTACCAGTCTGGGAGGGGCCTAGCAATCTGCTGGAACAAGCCCTCCAGGTGATGCTCTGACATTTGAGTACCTTTGCTTACTTCACAGTATATAGTAAAAAAACCCCATGATATCTCTGGTTTTATGTTTCTCATGCCTGAAGTAGTCCTGGGTTCTGTACAAACTCCCTTCGTTTGCCACATTTTATAATTTTTATAAGAAAAAAGTCATATTTTTGGTAAAAATAGTAATAATGAAGTAAGCACTACAGGACAAATAGAAGTGTGATCCCCCAACCCAGCCATAACCACTTAAGACCTCTGCATAATACAATTCCAGGGCTGTGTTTCACACAGAACACAATATGAATTACATAACATGGCAGTCTTGACCACTTTTCACATGTTTGTGAATATCTCCCAAATATATCCCCTAAATAGAATTGGTGTTTCTGTTACATACCATTTTACAACCTGCTTTCCTCACTGAAAATATAATCATGAATACTTCATGTCTTTACTATTTCTAACTAACCATGCTATTTTTAAAGGCAGCATGGTGGTTATTTTAGTGGATTTACCATAATTTAAGAAGTCCTATATTGTCTGATAATGTGTTTATTACAATTTGGAACCCTTATAAACACTACAACAAACAGCTTGCAGCTGTTTCTTTGTGCACAGCTGTGCTCATTCCCTTGCAGTACAGGCGAAGCAGGGACATTAGCAGTAAGGTTTGCTCCTTGTGGCACTGTAGCGAGCACTAAGCTCTAGATTTTGGAAATGTCCTGAGTTTCCTAGTCATGCTTGTTTAACACATTAGCCTTTATATACCTTTATTAATCACAGAAGGATCTAGCTCCATAAAGAAATCAGTTAAAACAAACCGTGGATTTGTCCACATGCTGCCATGTTAAAGAAGATAGATGTCTTATGGCAGTTCTATTTTTAATTCCTGGAGGACTTCCCACACTGTTTCCATAGCTGCCACACCATTTTACATTCTCCCCAATGGGGCACCGTGTTCTCATTTCTCCACCTCTTTACCCATAGTTGTTACCCAGCTATCCCACTTCTGGCTCTATGTCCAAAATTGGAAAGCAGAGTCTGGAAGAGTCATTTGCACACTCATGTTCATACCAGCACTATTCACAACAGCCAAGAGGTGAAAGGAACTGAATGTTCATTGACAGGTGAATGGATAATCAAAATGTGGTCTAGACATAGAATCAATTATTATGCCTTAAAAAAGAAAGAGGAAAACCTGTCACATGGATGAACCTTGAGGACAACATGCTAAGTGAAATAAGCCAGTCACAAAAAGACAAATGCTGTATGATTCCACTTATCGGAGGTACATAAAGTAGTCAGTCATAGAAACAAAGCAAATGGTGGTTTCCAGAGGGTGAGGGAGAAGAGAAGTTGTTAAAGGGATATAAGTTTCATTTTCACAAGATGTAAAAGTTCTGGAGATTTGTTTCATAACAATAGGAATATATATTTAATACAATGGGAACTGTAGACTTAAAAATGATTAAGACGGTAAGTTTTCTGTTATGCGTTTTTACCACAGTAAGAAAAAAAGGCAAAAAAGGGCTCTCCATTTCACCTAATATTATCTACTGGGTCCTGATGTTCTGTGCTCAGACTCAGTTTCTCCTAATATTATCTACTGGGTCCTGATGTTCTGTGCTCAGACTCAGTTTCTCCTAACATTATCTACTGGGTCCTGATGTTCTGTGCTCAGACAGAAAACCTGTGTCTAAGAGTCCAACCCACAGAAGCAGGGAGTAGAACAGTGGTTGCCTGGGGCTGGGAGGAGGGGAAAGGGGAGCAGTTGTTCAATGAGTATAAAATTTCAGTTATGTGAGATGAGTCAGTTCTAGAGATCTGCTACACACCGCAGTGCCTACAGTTAACAATACCATCCGGGACACTGAAAATTTTGCTAAGTGCATAGATCCCAAGTTAAGTGTTCTTACTGCAAGAAAAAATAAGAGTAACAGAGATTCTCAACTTAATAATCAAAGCAATACAAATTCATGAACAAGAGAAAGAGAGAGAACTGAGATGATAACACCAAAAGAGAGTTTCTTCCCAGAGAAAGCCTGCCAATTCAGATTAACAATGATTACCCACGTGTTTCTGGGAATCAGACTGCAGCCCCCCCCCCCAAAGTTTTGCAGAAAGCTCATTTACGGCCAAGCTGAGTCCTGTCACTTGAGCACAAAGAATTTTCCCCACATTCCTGACACTCTTTGGCCACTGAAGTTCAGCCACTTCCCAGTGTTGGGATTCCCTTTTTCTCCTTTCCCCTGAGACTGGATGGACTTTTCATCAATTTGCACCTTGTAGAAGCAATGCAGGTCTGGGATAAATGGTGTTCTTGCACACCTGGCATTAGTAGAGATATATCCCTGCTTCTGAGGAGCAGGGTTCCTAATGCAGGGTGGGACAGGCACTTCACAACCCTGGGGCACTGAGACTACCAGCTCCAGGCCTGCCTCAGGCAGGGAGGTCTCACTCCTCTGCAGCCCGGCCAGGCCCTGGATGGAGCCCTGTAGTCATCTGGCTGAAAGCTGCAGAGTCAGCTCCAATGCACCAGCTGGAGGGAGGAAATGAATCACAGTAAACCTGAACTGTGCTCAGCTCACAGGTTGTCACAGGTCTCTGTGCTGGCTGGTCCCTGGGTCCCCACTCAGCATGCCCAAGCAGGGCCCTTCTCCAGCTTGCATGGGCTGGACAAAATTCAGGTTTCTTGTTCTTCCAGATGACCGTGTGATCTGTGTTCCCATTTTTCCAGTTATGGCAAGTGCTAGAACATAGAGGGAAGCAACACGGTCTAGGGGAAAAGGTGGCCGCACACCACATGGGGGTGCAAATCACCATGGCCTTAGTTCCCCTCTCTGCAGCTCAGTGTCCTCCCTATAAACAGCTGAGAATGACAGTTCCCCTCTCTGCAGCTCAGTGTCCTCCCCTATAAACAGCTGAGAATGACAGTTCCCCTCTCTGCAGCTCAGTGTCCCCCCTATAAACAGCTGAGAATGACAGTTTCCCTCTCTGCAGCTCAGTGTCCCCCCTATAAACAGCTGAGAATGACAGTTCCCCTCTCTGCAGCTCAGTGTCCTCCCTATAAACAGGTGAGAATGACAGTTCCCTTCTCTGCAGCTCAGTGTCCTCCCCTATAGACAGCTGAGAATGACAGCTGGCCTCATCTCTCTTGCATGTGGATCAGTGGATAGGCCCAGCCATTCCTGTCACTGATGAATGTCCCCTTGCTCCACTACCCCCTTTTGTCTTTAGGGACAAGCTCCGAGGTAGTAAGGAGTGGATCATGTCAGAACTTAGAAACTCGTGTGGGCCTTGTTTTGCTCACTTGAAGTGGTCTTTTCCCACCACCAGGTCCTTCTCCCCCTCTGTGAGTGCCCTCTGCCCTGTCATCCTTCCAAGTCAGCTCAAGTCCCCCTCACCCCACACAAGTCCTGACCACCAAGTCCACAGTGGGTTCTCCCGGCCCTCGTTTCCTGTAGCACTTCTTGTCCATCCCACTACTTTGGGCTTGTGCTTACTTGTGTTATCATTTTATTTCTTGTGTATACATGTCATCTCTACCATTATATCATAAACTCCTTAAAGTCAGAGATTATGAAGCAGACTCTCATGCATGCCCTACAATGCCTCCCATCATGTAATTTATCTTAAGAAAATTATCACAGTTACTTATGATTGCTTAGTAGTGACCAGTATATCAATAATAACTACTCCAAAAGTGTATTTTCTCCCAGTCCATCCTGAAAGAGAAGTGACAGTCTGTCTTTCCCTCACTTATCACTGTCACCTGCTTCCTAGTTCTCTACAATCCAGGACCAGTCCTTTGGAAAGAGCTGTTCTCTGGTCGTCTGAAAACTCTGGAGATTCCTGGACTGGGCAAGGGTGGGTGGGGTTGTTGCTAAAATACCCCGTAGGGTAGTACTTGCTTGGCAAACTTCTGAACTGCCGCCAGTTCTTCAAAAAACAACCACAACATTCTCAACAATTCTCAAAATCAATAAAACACTGTATCCTAGGAGGAATTCTGAAGTCAAATGAGGAAAGATGGTAGAACTCTTGAAGAATGGGGAGTCACTGACCAGAGAAGGCCCCTCAGTGATGGGGAGGACTCTGCTCTAAACAGTACCTGGGCTCAGTGGCAGACAGGAGATGGGGGGTCCAGATAGGGTGGGCTGCAGTGCCCATTCCCACATGCTCAGACCCAGTCTCCTCACTGATGCTTTACATTGGATTAAAAATAGGTAAAGCCTTGCCTGACCTGTGGTGGCACAGTGGACAGAGCATTGACCTGGAATGCTGAAGTCACCAGTTTGAAACCCTGGGCTTGTCTGGCCAAGGCACATGCCTCAAGTAAGGAACAACTAAAGTGAAGCAAATATGACTTGATATTTCTTGCTCCCCTCTCTCTATAAAATTGATAAATAAAATCATTTTGAAAAATAGACAAAGCCTTTTGTTCTTCAAGCAGAGAACATATGTAAAATAAAACGCCCCCAGTGTTAAAATTAACATTATGATGTGAATAGTTTGTGTCAAGTCCTTTACTTAATGCAAGCTTTGATAACAGAACAATAAGAGGAAGACTACTCACTGAGTGAAGGAATAGAAAAGGAGAAAAGGTCTCTCTTTCAGGCCAACATTAGACTTTATCCCTATTTTAGTCCAGATCACATCAGCTATAGAATAATAATCAACAGCTAAAAAATAGCAATTTACTCTTGGAGAGTGCCCTGTATCTACAAAATGCCTTTATCTGCATTGCCTGATATTTTTTCCTCAGAACAACCCTGGGAAGTAGACATAGTTCCACTTGGCTGGTGAACAAATCAAGTCTCATAGAGGCCAAGTGAGGACCTCGATATGTCATGGGTAGTGAATAACAATCAGTGAATAATAATTAATTCAGCAAATAATTATGAAGGACCTACTCTAAGCCAGCTCTGTTCCAGGTGTCAGGGACAAAATGATGGGCAAAATCCACACAGGCTGTTCAAATGGACCTCGGAGTTAATTAAGGAGACAAGTGTTAACTAAGTAATAACAAATAAATGTAGCCTTGCAGCTGTGACTAGAGGAACAGAGGTGATAACAAGAATTGGCTCAGACAGGGAAACCTGGGCTGAAAGGAGAGTTCAGGGGGAGAGACAGAGTGAGAATTTTCCTGACAGAGGTAGCTTCCAGAAACTGAGGTCCACATTGGGGCAGGCAGGCACGAGAGTGTGGAAGGTGAGGATAGAGTTTGGGGCAGTAGGTGGGAGTTAGATCATGCAGGGTCCAGTTTGCAATGACGTGGGCTTCTGCCAAGTCCATTGATTTTCCCACTAAGAACATTGATGCTGCTAAAATGTCTTAAGCAGCAGAATGATTCTGAGAAATACCCATGACTGAAAAACATTTTCATGAACAATGGCATCATGTTCCTACCCCACAAAAAGTTCAAATCCAACTGAACAATTAGAGGGGGTGGGGAGCAACAGCCCTGCCACTTGCCACAGCTGTACTAGATGGCTCTGCACCTGACACAGGTCATTAGTCCTTCCTTTTTCCATCCAACCAAACATCTCTACAGAGCCTACCACGTAAGGTTCTGTGCTGGGCACCACCACAAACAATGATGTCTCAGACTCAGCCTCTGCTCTGGGACAGGAGCCATGTGGACAAAGAACTGTAATACAAGGTGGAGCGTGACTTCCTCTTGTTAAAGGGAAGGGAAATAACCACAGAATGACTGTCCTCATGTTCTAGAGACGCTTGGGCTCCACTGTTTTCTGACACAGCAGTGAGGTCACAGACCATGCTGAGTCATTCTGTTTTATGCAATCTCTCTTTTTACTTTTGGACATACGCAAGCTTTATTTCTAAAGTTTTGCAATTCAAAATTTGACTCTGGGTCAGTTGCTTTTCAGGGATTTTGCTGACAATATGGAGGGGTTTTAATTAGCCTATTTGAATCTTCTTCAACTCAGGAAAGTTTTCTTTAAGTTTAAATATATTGTTAGTTATTGCTTCTAGTTGGAATGTTCTGATACATCCTCAGGAACATATAAAATGATTAGTTGGTTCTCTAGTCTGCCCTATATGAAGAAATAGATATGTGTGTGAATACATATCTGTACATATATACATACATGTACATACACATATACACGTGTGTGGATGGACAAGTATATATTATCTGTTATGCATATATGTAGAATATCATCTTATCTTTCATTTTTATTATCTCTGTCTTTTTTCCTCTGAATTCTGAGAGAGCTACTCTGTTTGCCTTCCTCATCACTGATGTAATGTTCAGTAATATCCATTCTTCTCATTACTGCCTCTGATGAGAGTTTACATTCTCCTTTATTTGTGATTCTTTCATCCTTTCTTATTACACCAGTTGCCCTGACTACACCTCTGGTTGTTCTCTCCTTCTAGTTTGCTGATTTTGTTTCATAGGTAACAAGTCTTCTAGTCCTTTATTGAGGCAGCTAAACAGTTATTAAATTTTCCCTTGTGGTCCCTACAGTAAATAGTTTTAATAAGCCTGCTCTGCTTCTGAATTTTCAGAATGATGTATGTTCTCACTTATTTTGCAGAAAGTTCTGTCTCATAGAGAACATGTTCTTATTGCTTATTTTATTTTATTTTTACTAAAACTCAAGCAAGGAGCCATCTATTCAGGCCTGTATTCGCCAAGAGACAAGGAAACTGGAACATCCTTGACCTAACTCTCTGTTTCATTTAGCCCTTATTTAAAATCCCTTGTCTCATCCCTAGACTGCTGTGCACAGTTCCTGCCAGTCTCCAAAGCTTGTATGGACTTTCCCTGCGAGTAGCTCTGCCAGGATCCTGTGATATATTCCCCAACTCTGACCAGCTGCTCTCCGGTGTGTTAACAGATGGGGTAAACAAAAACTTCTGAGCCTGCTGCCAGCCCATTGCTCATGAGATCAGTAACAACAACAATATCAGGAACCTGGCAAGTCCCCTGCCACCATCACTTCTGCCCACTGGAGTCCCCAATCTCTGCACAGAAGTGTTACCCTGAAAGTGACAGAGATTATATTGTGGTAACATTAAATTATTTACACATTAGCTTTAACTTTTTTATTTTATTTATTCATTTTTAGAGAGGAGAGAGAGACAGAGAGGGAGAGAGAGAAGAAAGAGAGAGAGAGAGAGAGAGAGAGAGAGAGAAGGGGGGAGGAGCTGGAAGCATCAACTCCCATATATGCCTTGACCAGGCAAGCCCAGTGTTTCGAACTGGCGACCTCAGCATTTCCAGGTTGACGCTTTATCTACTGCACCACCACAGGTCAGGAATTACACATTAGCCACACACTCATAGAGATGATGTGCACTGCACACACAGGGAGCCCATGTGAGATGGGCACAAAGGGTACCTTCTACCTGCTCATAGGGTGTCTAAGCACAGGTGGGCTGCTCATTGCATTTACAGCTCAGTTCTTCAGCCATATAGTGTGTGGAAATCTCTCAAGTTCTGGAGATGGGTTAACTGTCAGTCATATTCCCTGTATTTTTCACTTGAGTACTTTATTCAGAAACTGAGAAAGGTTATGGAAGGACCATTTAAACCCCACTCAACACATTTTTTATAGAGATTTCTTCTCCTTAGTGTCAAAATCCAACTGCAAGAATTATCTGAAAGCTAAAATGATAATAGGATAGGAAATATGAGAGCTGGGAAAATGCATCCACACCTCCTGGCTCTGCACAGCCTCATCATCTACTGAACAGAATCAGCAATGCAAGCACAAGTATAAGGATTTGAACCTTTCAGCATTTATCATGGCAGCTCTTAAGGAAATGATTCCAGGAACACCAAGCTAAAATATGCCTGAAAACTTAGTGGCAATCAAACCAAATGTAAGAACAAATATAAATGTAAAGGTTCAACTAGGAGGTAAGATCTCTAGACTCTGGGTCTAGCTCTGTTCCCAGCTGACTGTATGACTTTTGAAAAACTCCTTTAAGCCTTGGGGTCACTCATTCATTTAAAAGGCTGCAGCTCTGAATTAGGGCTTCTTAACTAGGAGAGATGTTTGACAGAACTGTCCCATGCACATGATGAGTGTGAGGGCAGATAAGAAATTGAGAACACCTAAATCTCTGCCCAAGGTGGCAGCCAGGTCTAAAATCCCATGGTTTTATAAAAAATAAATTTGGCAAATGAGAAGTAGAGTTCTCAGTGATATTTGGTCCTACAGCCCATTACTTCCCTAAACTGCCCAGTTTCTAGAATGGCTTATCCCAAGCTTACTTCAGGGCACTGGTGTGCCCTTTCCAAAGAGGTAATGTCCTTAGATTGCCAAAGCAGCTGTGCTGGACTCAAACAGTGACAAACAGTAAATGTAAAACCCATTAAAGAAAACCAGGTATAAAATAGTTTAGGCAAATGTATATTGCACAAAGTAGTTTTATCTTATTTTTTTTCTTTCTTTCCAGTTGGGTGAGGAAGGGGAGAAAACCTAGGGTGCTTGTATTTCAACATGAAAAATGGAAATGTTGCCCTCTTGTGGTGCCTTCACTCTGTCTCCTACTTCTACAGGTCACACAGGGCCACCTCATAGGGTTGTACATTCAAACAGACTATAATGGAAATGGCATTCTATGGGTTATATACTGTACATCCTAGATAACCACACAGCAACTCTTACATGCATATATGAATATATATGTACATATTCAACATATACACACACACCAAACACATATACACAAGTATATACAACAAATATACCCATTCATAAACACTAATGCATATATACAAACACAAGCACTTGCATAATACATAGCATGCACAATACATGTATACCTAGTATATATGCATGCACATACCTAAAAGTATATATGCATCCACACATACACACATGTTCAAACACACACTTACAATAAGCCTGCATAAGCATACACATATATGTACCACAAACACATATATACAAACATGTAGACAAAGTCATATATCTGCACAAGCACATACACACTGACTCCATGACAGTATACTATAATTAATCAAGAACAGTCAACAAAGTGCTATTCAGCACTTACTGTATGCCAAGCACCATTCTAAATAATTTACACGTATTAACTCACTTAAACATCAAAAATTCCAAGAGATCTTTCTTATTTTTATCCCCATTTTATCTATGAACAAACTACAACAAAGGAAAGTTCAGTAACTCGCCTGTGGTTACAGAACAAGTAAGGATTAAAACCATTATTTGAATAGGGTTTATACTCAAAACTATTCAAATGCTAATTAATTTTTCTAAGGTATTTGAAGGCATATCTGTGGGCAAGAAAATTGTGACAATGTCTGTAAGGCAATAAAGTTGCACTTCAATGACTTCTCATCAGCCCTTTCAAAATGGTCTGTTCCTTTCCTGAAGCCTTCTCTAGGTATCCATGTCCCATGTTACCATTCCCACTCTACACTACACACACATACACACACTCACACACTCATTCTGGCAGTCTGTCATATATCCATCTTATATATGCACACATGTGTAGTTACTTAAAACTATATCCAACATTTATTGAGAGCCTGCTATACAGAAGATGCTTTTCTTATGTCTCTACATTATTTCTCATAGCATCCATGAAAGGTGATGAGTATTGTTCCTATTTCATAAGAAGAAACTAAAGCACAGAGAGAGGAAATTTACTTAAGGATGTATAACTAGTAAATGGCAGATTGGGTGTGAAAACCAGGCATTCTGGCTCCAAAGCTCTTGCTGTTTTCACTATGTCACCCAGCTTCTCTCTTTTCACCCCATAAAAATCCTGCCATTTCCACCACAGTTCACAGCAGTTGGGAAGGACGAAATCCAGAGAGCCAAAAGATTTAAAGATTTTTGAAATGCAACTGCTGAATTAATTTTTGTACATGAGAACAAATTATATTCTAGTTTTATCCCTTGAATGTGGGTTTTCAATTTTCCTAGCACTATTTATTGAAGAGGCATTGTATGGTTTTGGCTCCTTTGTCAAAAATTATTTGACCACACATATATATATATATGTGTGTGTGTGTGTGTGTGTGTGTGTGTGTGTGTGTGTTTATATCTGGGCTCTCAATTCTGTTCCATTGGGCTGTGTGTCTCTCTATATATAACCTTGGTCTTAGAGAAGATTTTATGAATTTGACCCCAAAGGCAAGGGAAGTAAAGGTGAAAATCAATGAATGGGACTATATCAAACTAAAAAGATTACAGCAAAAGAAACCACCATCACCAACAACAAAAAGGCAAACTGAATGGGAGAAGATATTTGCAAACAACACCTCTGACAACAGGTTGATATCCAAAATATAAAAAGAACTCATACAACTCAACACCAAACAACAAACAATCCAATTTAAAAATTGGCAGAGGACCTGAACAGACACTTCTCCCAAGAAGACATACAA
The DNA here is from genome assembly GCF_036850995.1 of Saccopteryx leptura. NCBI lineage: Eukaryota > Metazoa > Chordata > Mammalia > Chiroptera > Emballonuridae > Saccopteryx > Saccopteryx leptura. The sequence goes on from NW_027095730.1 coordinate 131,606, forward strand.
ATGGCCAACAGACACATTTAAAAATGCTCAACTTCACTAGCTATTAGAGAAATGCCAAAACTACAATGAGATATCAACAAGACAGGTAATAATAACAAGTGTTGGAGAGGCTGTGGAGAAAAAGTTACCTTATTCACTGTTGGTGAGAATGTAAAGTGGTACAGCCATTATAGAAAACAGTATAGAGGTTCCTCAAAAAATTAAGAATAGAGTTACCATATAACCCAAAAATCCCTCTTCTGGGCATTTACCTCCCCAGAAATGAACATATGTATTTATTTACAAAGATATATGCGGTCCTATGTTCTATGCAGCATTACTCACAGTGGCCAAAACATGGAAACAACCAAAGCGTCCTTTGGTAGATGATTGAATAAAGATGCGGTGCAGTCTGACCTGTGGTAGCGCAGTGGATAAAGCGTTGACCTGGAACACTGAGGTCACCGGTAAAAAAAAAACCCTGCACTTGTCTGGTCAAGGCACATATGGGAGTTGATGCTTCCTGCTCCTCCCACCTTTCTCTCTCTCTCTCTCACTCTCTCTCCTCTCTAAAAAATGAATAAATTAAAATTTTTTTTTAAAAGATGTGGTGCATATATATTATGGACTACTACTCAACCATAAGAAAGTATGAAATAATACCGTTTGCAACAACATGGATGGACCTTGATAATATTATGTTCAGTGAAGTAAGTCTTTCAGAAAAAATGAAGAATCATATGATTTCACTCACATGTGGGATATGAAACTGAAACTCACAGACACAGACAAGAGTGTGGTGGTTACCAGAGGGAAGGGCACGGGTGAGTAGTGGTGGGTAAGGGAGCCAAATACATGGTGACAGAAGATGATCTGACTTCGGGTGGTGGGTACACAATTCAATATACTGATCACATACCGTAGAAATGTACACTTGGGAACTATATAATCTTATTAACCCATTTCACCCCGATAAATTTAATTTTTAAAAGTAAGTTCAATTAAGTTTAAAAGCTTTAAAAATACAACTGCTGGATTGAGCTGCAAATAATATAAGTTGTATGGCCTGTTTAGAAGAAAGAAGTTTAATACAGGTGTTTGCATGCTTACAAAATTATTGGTAGGCCTAAAAGAGCAGGTGTCTGGTCTGGGCCTGACTTCTAAAACACCACTGCAAAACCAGTAAAAGTGGAACTTTCCTCTGTCACAGTCAGGAACCTGGGATTAGGAAGATGCTGCTCCAGCTGCTGGCTCTGGGTCACACTGTGCCAGCTATGATCTGGGGATCAGGAGGTTCCTTTAGAATGGCTGGCCCTGGGCCATGGCCAGTCTGCAACCATCTGCTTCACCCTTTCCTCTCTCCCTTCTTTCTCTGTCTCTCTCTTCCCCTCCCACAGCCATGGCTCAATTAGCTCGAGCAAGTAGGCCTTGAGCGCTAAGGATGGCTCCTGCTTTCACCTCAGGCACTAAAAAATTGCTTCAGTTGCTGAGCAAGTGACAAGGCCCCAGATGGGCAGAACATCGCCCCTAGTGGGCTTGCCGGGTGGATCCCAGTCAGGACACATTCAGATGTCTGTCTGCTTCCCCTCCTCTCACTAAAATAAAAAAATTAAAAAAAAAAAAAGCTAGCCCTGGAGTAATGTCATGCCTGCTGGACCCTCATGAGTAGAACAGATGCCTCCAGCTACACCACCATTCACCCTTCCAAACTGATTTCCAAATTTGTTTCCTTTAAAGTGCACCCCATTGGTGGAACCCAGATCATTACTAAATCCCTACTGCAAGGATGTCTCAGAAATAAAGTTTACAGTTCACCAGCCTGCACAATACACAGGCACATGAGAAAGACAGAAGCAGGGGTGGAGTGACCCAATCTACCATTCCCACCCCATCATTTTGAACAGAAAAGTAAAGGTCTAAAAGAAATGTTTCTGATAATATTATATTTAAGTAAGGAAGCCTGTCAGTCATCTAGCAAATAGTTCCACAGAGGGAACCACTGACTCTGTCCATTGGTGATCCATTGGTACTGCCTGAGGTAAAGCTTTCATGAGAGCAGGGGATTATGGGCCAGCTGACTTCCAGTCCCCACACTGAGAGGAGGCAGACATGCCCTCCAGAGGCTGGGAGAGGAGAGGCACTCCCTGAGAGCTATTCTTTACTGGTCTCTCACCACGGAGACCCGGCCCAACACTGGGCATTTCCTCTCCACACACTGAGAATTTGGCAGGGAGAGAAGCCATCCCCATCAAAATGAAGCAAATGAAACACTTCCCTCTCCCAATTCTCAAGTCAAAAAAGAAAAGTGTTGCAATGACTCCCTTCTTTAAAATCACCTTTATTTTAATCAGCCTGTGTCAGATGGGCTGCAAACTAGATGTGACAAGTCAAAGCAACTGTACAGTTATTTGAATAAATTTCTTTTTTAAATGGAAATTTTATTTCATATCAATGTTTCTGAGTTTTGGGGGTATATACCCAGTAGATGGATTGCTGGGTCATAAGGTAGTTCTATTTTCAGTTTTTTGAGGAACCACCATACTTTCTTCCATAATGGTTGTACTACTTTACATTCCCACCAACAGTGGATGAGGGTTCCTTTTTCTCTGCAGCCTCTCCAACATTTGCTATTACCTGTCTTGTTAATAATAGCTAATCTAACAGGTTTGAGGTGGTATCACATTGCAGTTTTGATTTGCATTTCTCTAATAACTAAAGAAGATGAGCATCTTTTCATATATCTGTTGGCCATTTGTATTTCTTCCTGGGAGAAGTGTCTGTTCATGTCCTCTTCCCATTTTTTTATTGGATTGTTTGTTTGTTTGTTGTTGAGTTTTATGAGTTCTTTGTATATTTTGAATATTAGGCCTTTGATCTTGATAACATTGTATGAAATGAAATAAGTAAATCAGAAAAAACCAGGAAATGCATTATTCCATACATAGGTGGGACATAAAAGTGAGACTAAGAGACATTGATAAGAGTGTGGTGGTTACGGGGGGAGGGGGGAGAGGGAGAAGAAAAGGGGGAGGGGGAGGGGCACAAAGAAAACAAGATAGAAGGTGACAGAGGACAATCTGACTTTGGGTGATGGGTATGCAACATAATTGAACGACAAGATAACCTGGACATGTTATCTTTGAATATATGTATCCTGATTTATTGATGTCGCCCCATTAAAAAAATAAAATTATAATAAAAAAGAAAGTTTATTTCTGAATACCTTCTATGGACCAGACACTGTTCTAGGATATCTATCTATTACTTGATAAATCCTCATGTCAAACCTATAAAATAATAATCAGTACTCTCTCAATTTTGCCACTGGGGAAACTGAGGCTCATAAATTAAAATTTTTGGCTCAATCATATAGCTATTACTCTGTGGAGCTGAAATTCATACCTAACACTCTATTCCATAGCCCTCACGGTCCCAATTACATGAGTATTTCTCGGCCTTTTTTAGCCACATACCACCCAAAAAACTTTGTCATGCATTCTTTTCTGTAGCTGATATTATACAGACAATAGAGACTCTTTATTTTCCAAATAATGGTTATTAAATTTTATTTCCAAATATAGAATTATTGTATGATCATATTTATTCTACTCTTTAAAACTATACATCATCCCAGCTCTTCCAGGGGTTATAATGATACACTGTTTCCCTGTTTTACAACAACCAATAAAAAAATAATTGAGAAGTTAAGAAAATTTTCAAACAAAGAGTCACAAAATTTATAAAAACAGTCACCTTAGAATAAGATATCCCCCAAATAGAAGTTTGAATTTCTTGCAGGGTGGTTCTTCATTTCTGCATGTGTGATATTCCAAATACTTTAGAGTTGTGAAGATGAATTCTAAATTTTTTGCTATGAAAAATGCTTTCTTGTTTCAAAGACTATACAAAGGAAGTTGAAGTGTTATTTTTGGATAACTAACAAGACATCTTTAATTAAATTGATTCCTATATTGAATAAACCAATACTCATATTAAAAAACAGTTGTGGCCCTGGCCAGTGGCTCAGTGTATAAAGATTCAGCCTGGTGTATGAACATCTGGGTTCAATTCCCTGTCAGGGCACACAGGAGAAGTGACCATCTGCTTCTCCCCTTCTCCCTCTCCTTCATTTCTCCCTCTTCCCCTCCCACAGCCAGTGGATCAATTAGTTTAAGTGTGGCCCCAGGCACTGAGGATAGCTCCGTAGGACCGTATCAGCCTCAGGCACTAAAAATAGCTTGGTACTCAAACATCAGCCCCAGATGGGTTTGCTGGGTGGATCCTAGTTGGGGCGCATGCAGAAGTCTGACTCACTATCTCCCCTCCTACCACTTAAAAAATATAAAAAAGCAGTTGCTTCCTTCCTTATGTAGATGTGAGCATAATACTCTGAAAGATAATTGTCAGAAGTCTATGGACTTCTAAACTTCTAAAGAATGAAGTTTTGGTTTGATTTTTTTACACTGGACCCAGGAAGTGTGCCATAGTGAAAGAAAGCTGGCTTCTAAAGCCACTTTATTATTTTCATTTCAACTGGGTTGAATTCTCTCCTTCATCTTCCCATTATTAATTGGCTATCAATCTTATCTCTTTCTTTGTGACTTTATTTGCAAGCTTATTTTTTGTTAAAGTTGTTTTTCATTGTTTCTTTTCCTCCCTTCCCTTCCTGCCCAGATATTTTATCATTACTTTACTCCCAGATCAAAATTAAGAGTATTAGTGGTGAGAGTTACAACATAGAAATTAGGAATATGGCAGATACCCATCTAGAGAGCATCTTGCTTTGGTTTTTGGTTAAGAGTCTAGAACTGGGTCACTTTCTAGGCTTGTTCTTAAAAAGTTCAGCCCAAGGCATTGATCAGCAGCATATTTTTCCCCCAGCTTCCTTTAATAAGAAGTAGAAGCCCCATCAGGGCCCTGGTTTTAAATACTAGGTCTGACTCCATTTCCCCATCTTGTAAGAAGCAATTTTAACACCATCAGCCCAGAGGAACCAAACTTGCAGCTGCCAAGCGTGCATTCAGTTATTCAGTCCTGATGACAGTCTGTCCATGGCTTCGGCCCCACCACCACTTGGTTTTTCTGATTCAGATCTTATTCATGAGATGTTTACTCTATTTTTTAATACATGAAATAATTTAATTTCCTCTTTTTAAATCAAAAGTGTCTTCAGTTTGCATGTTACATTCTTATGGAGTCAGTCCTTAAGATTTAAGTTCCAAAGATACTGAACAGAGAAACATTTCTCTAAGCAATTTGAACAACCCTATACCTGGGAAATACTCTCAACAATTCTATGGGAAAGTTAGTATCTACTTAATTCAGCAAATATTACATTGTCAGATTAACAACAGAGCCACTGGAGAAATTTCTGGGTTTCTGGCTGAGGAGTTAAAATTCTAAAAAGAGTAAAAATATGGCACCCAGCTCCACCACCCCACCCTCCAAATCCATAACAGGCATCATGAATTAATCACATTTACTCATTCCCCCCTTACCCTTGAAGTAGCCTCGCTTCTCAACACCCAGCACAGTCAACTCACTCCAATCAGTTGGTCTAACCCAAGAAATAAAACCCATTTTTCATGTCTAGCTCAAGACCATAAAAGCAAGAATGTGGCCTAAACAAGAGTCACGTGTACAAGAACTCATTACAACTAATATGATTTCCATTTATAAGACATGCTAGAATTAATACTCACAATTATAAAATAATATAAAGAATACCTGCTGAGAATAGTCAAAGGTAGATATGTTGCATTTGTTCATTTGTTTTACTTTATAGCCTAAATACACCTTACTAAAATCTACCCCAATTTGAAAAAAAAATCAATTTTTAAAAGTTAAAACAAGTCAGTGTCTATTACAGGAAATTCTTTTCAGTCTGGGGTAATATTTTTCCCCCTGGTACAACAATCTCAGCCAAGGGACTCAACACTACTTAATTTCTTTTGTTCTAACAGATTTCCTTGCAATATTTTCTCTATCCCATATGAAGCATTCATTATCCAGAATGTTCAAGCTCATATTAGCAGTTTCCATCATCAAGCAATGGAATTTCTGAAAATGATGGCAGCATTTCAAACCAGTCTGCAGTCCTTTCACGATATGCACTGTAACTCAATGTCACTAAAGATTGGGTCTGCAGCTTCCTGGCTTTGGAGCTACACTGTCTAAAGCCTCCATCATTTTAGAGCTCTTTTTATCAACTCCATTGTTTTATTTAAAGAATCACAAAATCTTTCTTCATTCATTTCTTTTTTGAGACAACTTTTGAAAACCCTATAATACAATAAACTTTAAAATCTTGGATTGCCTCATTTCAAAATTCTTGCATCATGAACTGAGTGAGAATTTCAGAATCGTATCTTCCTGGCTAGAGAAGTGAAATATGTAACATGCCCAGGCAGAAATATTTGGGGGTGCTGACCATCTGGTTTTGCCTTCACTGGGATTAAGGGTCTCAACTGCACTCAAACTGCCCATGTGTTTTTATAGTACTGTATAATCATATAGAAGTGTCTCTAACTTCAGCACTTTATGAAGACAAAAAGAATTGTCAGGATTATTGAATTCACATTTTAGTAAAAATTGTAAGAAGTTTATTATCCATACTTCTATGTTGGAACACATAGCAATATAGAAGATTTAGCAACTGGTAATAAATTTTGACTGTCATGAAGGAAACAGTGTGGTGGTCTTTACTTCTGTGTAGCTCTGCATCATTGTTCTTCCCCTGAATGGTCTTATTTAAGAATCCTTGTCACTCTCACAGATCATTTGCAGGCTTCTATCATTGACCATGGGAGATGCAGAAGGTTGTAGCAGGTTTCCCTCTCTGCCTCTATGCCCAGAGCCTGGTGTCTGTGTAGCAGCCTCACTGTAATTCTGATATCTGAGCACTGGGACATCGGAGCAGCAGTGGAAGCCCTGCCTTCTGCTAGTGATGTAGCTGTACTTGCATTGTCCTGTGATACTTGCTGTGCAGCATCAACAATATACTCGCCAACCACCTCAGGAAAGTAATTTAGAAATATCAAGGGCATCATTATTGAAGTATCTTCGTGCCCAGTTGTTGGACTGCAGGTGTCCTTTGACAGTCAGAGGGAATCATCAAAAGCAATTCATCTGTTTTCTGACCTTCCTGATCTAAAACATCTGACTAGTAGAGCAAAATCTTGGACACAAAAATGATCTAAAGGTCATCAATACCAACATAAGTCGTTTCATGGCCCTCTTGCTGTAAGGAATGTGCAGCCACATTAAATGGAGATTCACTGACACAAATAGTAGAATAGAAAACAGGTGTTATGGTTGAAGTCTCTTTCAATTTCAAGCCTTTCACAAAACCTGACTCTCTCACCCTACTAATGTCTTCCTTCTTTGGACTCCTGCTGCATTTAGTCTCCACCGTGCATTACCACGTGGCTGTACACTGACCTCTACATGCTGCCATGGGTCCATGCCCTAGTTTTTACTCTACAATCTATCCTTGACAATGAGTACTCCCCAAACACGTGAAGCTCTCTCTTCACCTACCCTGAATATATAGACTCACACGTTCAATAAATACTATTTTTTGATAGCAGTGCTCTCACGATTCACTAAGGACATAATTCACAAGGACCTCCTTGTCATGTCAGCATTCCCAAAATAAAAGCAAATATTCCCCAAAACCAGACACTCTCGAGCAGAACCACTGTCAAGCATTTCTTTCTGAACTGGAGTAGGTATAGAATGGAAGATGGACAGTAACCTGGTCCCTTTCTGCATCTGTCACCCCAGGAATTCCTGCTGTAAGTGCAACACAGATCTACATGATGACAATGTCTATCGTGTCATCACTGCCAATCTCCTCATGAAAATGCCAACGTCTGGCATCCCCCCCACATTCCTCCAAGTGAGCCCAGGAGGCTTGCTCAGGAGTCTGCATCATGGTGGCAGAGCACCCAGTGCTCCACTCAGAGGTGAAGAAAGGCTCACTCTGGATAACTTTCTCTCACAGATTATTTTGCAGTCTTTTAAAAAAAATGAGTTGTGGGCCCAACTTGGTAAAACCACATTTGACCTGTGACCCTAACAGAGAGGAAAGGAGACCTGTGTGGCCTACTGTGTTAGTAAAGCATGAAGTGAGAGTTTATTCACTTTTCCCTATGGACCCCTATAGCAAAAATAAACAATTGCTAGTTCTAACCCTCCAACCAAGTGACATTATTATATAGAATCCCCTCCCCAAGGAATCTATAGCTACTTCTATCTATAGCAACACCCTTCAACTATCCAAGTAGCATCTGTTTAAAATTAAAACATGATACAACAAACAATGGTATGTTTATTTAGTCTGCAAATAATGCTTGGTATTTACATAGAGTCACTCATAAATTCTATATAATAATCCTGCATCCACTAAAATATATGGTCCATGGATTGAGAATAACACTATTCATTTGACAAGAATTGGCCAAAAATGAGCACTGTCTTGAATTACCATATTATTCACTTAACAGTAAACTGCCTTAGAAAAAGAATCTCATTTGTATTGTTCAGTTTTATCCCTATGGCCTGGAACAGTGAAATGTCACATAGTAGGCATTAATTAGACAATTGTTAAATGTTACATGAATTCACATAATTTAATTTTGCTTTTCATGTGTTTGTAGTTTCTCTAATTAGATTGTGTGTTTTTCAGATAAGGGTTATTTTACTCATTGCAGCATTGTGGAGTAGTTGCTCCTTCAATATATATTTGAGCATTTCCCAAATATATTTCATGAGAAAGTTTTCTGGGTGATGTGACAAGGGTGTAGAGTGAAATAAAGTGTTCAGTGGTCAAATATATTTGCAATATAAATCTGTCTTAAGAACTCATATGCAGAGTGGCATACTAAAGAGCTTGAGAAGCCCTGCAGTGAAGAAGTCCAATTTTCTTGAGCAAACAGTTTTTCTAAAATTTGACAATTCTCTTTTATGTGGCATTAGTTCCTTGTAGAACAATGTCCCACAATTTATCTACCAATTTTAAAAAATAGTCTTTCCCATCTACATCTCTATACATAAATATGCTCTTCACATGACACAGTGGAAAAAGAATTAGTTTAGATACCGAAAGTACTAACTGCTGGCCCTGGTTCTCAAGTGACTGAACAACATGATCATTTCATGATTGGGAGCAAATTATTTCATGATGGGTTGTGTTGGGTGGAGCTCACATCAAGAAACTTTGCTGAAAAATAAGAAAAACTGGAAGTTACACATTTTTTCTGTTTTGTAATCTTAACATTTGAAGCCCTGGTCATGGACTGCTATATCTGAATTCCAAGCTATTTTAACTTCCACTGTAAGTTACAATGTCATTGATTTGCACTTGAAAAGTCATGTTAGAATCATTACACAAGGTATAATGTATCAAAACAACATGTTGTACACCTTAAATACAGTATATTCAGTTTTTTACTTGGCAATCACACCTCAGTAAAGCTGGGAGGGGGGAGAGTCACCTTAAAATTGCCATAAGAAAGAAGATGCCATAAAGAAATTATAAGGTGGCCCTGGCCAGTTGGTTCAGTGGTAGAGCGTTGCCCAGTGTGTGGAAGTCCTGGGTTTGATTCTCAGTCAGGGCACACAAGAGAAGCGCCCATCTTCTTTTCCACCCTTTCCTCTCTCCTTTCTCTCTGTCTCTCTCTTCCCCTCCTGCAGACAAGGCTCCATTGGAGCAAAGTTGGCCCAGGCACTGAGGATGGCCCCATGGCCTCCACCTCAGGTGCTAGAATGGCTCTGGTTGCATCAGAGAAATGCCCCAGATGGGCAGAGCATCACCCCTAGTGGGCATGCCCGGTGGATCCCAGTCGGGTGCATGTGGAAGTCTGTCTGGCTGCTTCCTGCTTCTAACTTCAGAAAAATACAAAAAAATATTATAAGGTAATTGGTGTTGATTGAATAAGCCACCATGATAGAGGTGCCTTTCAATATCCAGTCTGCTCCCCTTGCTTAGCATCCCTTGGATAGAACATAGCTACATGATTAAATTCTTCCTGAAATGTACAAATGGAAGTGTCAGGGAACATCCAGGAACTTCAGCTGCTATATAACCTTTTCCTCTTTTTTTCTTTGCCCCTCCCTTTATCTTGTTTCTTGGGATGTGGGTGTGATGGCTGGGGCACAGTAGAACAAGGTCCATGCCCTAGGGACAGTACACAATAAGCAGGAGCCTGGATCACTGAAAACATTTTGGCCAGACTCAGTACAGCAACTCAGTACTGTCATAAAAGATAGAAATAAGTTTCTGTTTTAAGTCACTGATATTTGGGGGTTTTCCATTATTCTCAACTGAATCTAACCTTAATGGATACAGAATTTTATGCCTGGAAGTTGGGGTTTGCATGGAACCCAACCTACAACAAATGGCATTGGCTTAGTGTAAGCTATAGGGAGAGTGAAGAGGACACAGATATAACAGGATCAAGAGGTATCCTTGTTTTTAGGTGGCAAAATTTATGATTACACTGTCCTCTACTCTACCTTAGGTGAACACATGCTGACCAAGGCTGAATGAAGCATTCAAGAAAATTATAGGGGAAAAATCCAAAGGTATTTGGTCCTCCTTAGCATGAAAAAGAGAAGCTCAGCCCAGAGATAACTAGTCTGCAGGCTGAGATGGAAAGTTAGAAGCCCTCTAACAGATGGTCTTTCTGCCTACAATTTGAGAGCCTTACAGGACCAAAAATCCAGCTGCCTTTATATCCTAAACTGAAGCAATGATAGGCTTTAAAGCTACAGCCTTAACAAGAAGTCACTGATGTTCTGGCACATAAAGGTCACATGGAAGTCACAACATCCTGCTGTTAGAGACCAAATTCAGAGTGCAGCCTTCCCACCCAAGCCTATTGTTTCATACATCCCCAAGACAGGCGACATGAAATTGAGAAAAAAGAGCACAGAACAGGACCAATGAGTAGAAAACTAGTGTCTTCAACCTTAAAATTATGTCCAGACATGACCTTGGTTTAGATACTAGGTACTTGCACATGGGACTGCTTGGAAATTTACTAAGTTATTATGAGAATTTAACAGTTATATAAACTATAAGCCTTGACAATAAAAGCTGATGGTAGTTTAACCCCTTAGAGCTACCCTAGTTCTCAAACTTGTATCAATATAAAGCAATCTTTGTAAAGTGTGGAGGCACCTAGAAATGTATCCCCTCTGAAGGAGTCAGATTTAACCTGGAAGATACTCATCAAGGACAGAGTCAGGGCCACAGAGGATAAATGATAAGGGAGTTCTTCCCAGGAAATAGAATCAGTATTTCAGAAGAGTTTATCTCGGAGGCTTCAGAGAAAGGAATCATCACTACTCCTGCACAGCCAGATTTAATCATTGCTGTGGACCAGTGTCTGTGACATGCTTCCATTCCCCCTTTTTCAAAAGAGGAGTTCCCACTGTAGTCATCCTGTTTCTACCCCACCATTTTGTATTGTGGTATTTGGAGGTGGAGAGCTTGTGTTTTAGTTTATGAATTGCTGGGCCATGAAAAGCCACATCTAGAAAGGAGTTTGTGCCACTTAGAGATCCTGACTTTGAGATTGGATGGGACTTGGGACCTTGGGAAGGTACTCAATCTATGGGAAAAAGAATACGCACAGATATGTCATGGTCAAATAGGCAGACTAAATCAGAGCCCTCTGGTGTCACTCACCCCATATTTTATTTTTATTCCATGATAATAGTGCTTCCAATTTTTTTTTGGGGGGGGGCACATGGACACTCAAAATAAAAATGTGGTGAAAATTGTCAAATTCTGCAGATATTTTGAAACTAGAGCCCAAAGAATTTGCTGAAGTTGTAGAGTAAGATAGAGAGGGGAAAAAAGGAATCAAGGGTGACTTCAACTTCTGTGGCCTGAGCAACTGGAATGATAAACTTCCTGAAATAGAAAAAATGGAATGAAGAGTATTTTATTTTATTTTAATTTTATTTTTGTATTTTTTCGAAGCTGGAAATGAGGAGAGACTGACAGACTCCTGTATGTGCCCAACCGGGATCCACCCAGCATGCCCACCAGGGGGCGATGCTCTGCCCACCAGGGGTGATGCTCTGCCCCTCTGGGGCATCGCTCTGTTGTGACCAGAGCCACTCTAGCACCTGGGGCAGAGGCCAAGGAGCCATCTCCAGTGCCCGGGCCATCTTTTGCTCCAATGGAGCCTCGGCTGCAGGAGGGGAAGAGAGAGACAGAGAGGAAGGAGAGGGGGAGGGGTGGAGAAGCAGATGCGCGCCTCTCCTGTGTGCCCTGGCTGGGCATCGAACCCGGGACTTCTGCATGCCAGGCCGACACTCTACCACTGAGCCAAATGGCCAGGGCCAGAGTATTTTAGAAGGAGGAAAGCCCAGGAGTTCAGTTTTGAACATATTGAGAAATCTCTGCAGAGATGTAAGCAGGAAGTGAGATACAAATTGGAGCTCAGAAGAGAAGCTAGGGCTGGAGCAAAAAATTTTGAAATCATTGGCCCACTGAGACGAGTTAAAGCCCTAGGGTCAAATGCGGTCATCTAAGAAGCAAGAACATGTGGAGACAAAAAGCTCAAAACTAATCTTTGGGGCCCTTCCACTGCTTAGAGTTTGAAAGACAAGGAGGCCACAGGAAGGGAATTGAGAAACAGCAGCCAGTAAAAGGAAGGCAGTTTCTCAAAAGACAGAAAGTTATCAACTATATCAAATGCTGCTCAGGATTTGACTTAGTTGTCCTTTAGAGCATCTATTGAATATGGAAATGTGACGGTCATTGTTTACCTTGAAAAGAGCCATTTTATTCACAGGAGGAGCTTGTAAAGCTTGATGGGAATGAAAATAAGAGAAGAGGCAACTGAGGGATGTGCAAGGAGGAAAAAACATTGAAACAAAGATTACTAAGTGTCCTGTCTTGATAGTGCTTACGCCGCGCTGGGCACCGGCAGGCACACCACAGACATGGGAGAAAACGAGTCACCACCTTCCATCACTGACGAGGCAGGGAGGCTCTCTATCCCCGGGGTGGACGGCAGCCATCTCAGGACTGTGGGACCTTCAAAATTACCCGCCTGCCCGCACCGAAGCTCTGCTGCCCTTTGCACTCGCAGGCAGGATCCAGGAGCCAAGGCCCCATCGCCTTACCCACACCCACTACCAACTTTCCTCCTTGCCAGGCCACAAGTGCATGAAGGGAGCCCAGACGCCTGCGTGGCTGAGCCCAGCTCACTGGTGTTTCTAGGACGCTGTTGCTCCAGCGAGGAGGATGCTTGCTTAGTGGAGGATGTTTTGCTGCACTCAGGAATAAGCTAAACTCCAATTGGCCAAGTCAACTATGGACTCCAGCACCCTGTTGGGGAATTGTGGCCACGCCCCTTTGCCGGAAGTTATGTCCCTTTGCCGGAAGTTATGTCCCTGAGGCGTGGGAAGGTGCCTTGATGTCTGACGTGAGTTGGGGAAACAGTTTTCTGTTACAGTCCCTAGGTGTGAGCTGGCGGTTGGGCTTGTCACGCCAAAGCACTTGGAGCCCTATAGGCCAGCCCACTCCTTAGAAACACTCCTCACTTGCAAAAACCAGGAGTACCAACTCCAACTCTGGCATCTGAAAGAAAGGAGGAAGGGATCCAAAGACTGAACCACGTGCTACAACTTCCTAAACATTAGGACTGACGGTGATTGTGACTATTGCACTAATTGTGTCTAGTTGTGTCCTGCTGGCTTTCACCAGGAGACTGTGAGCCCATGAAGGTGGGACTAGCCTGCTTCAACCCACAAATGTATCCTCAGTATTCAGTAGCTGTTCTCCAGATGAACCCATTATTAGCCACACTCATGGCTGAGTGGGAGCTCAGGAAGTCCTGTTGATATTCAGCAGCAATGGCAGTAGTTGTTACTGTCCCTTAGGGAGCACCTCTCTTTGCCAAACACCCATTTAAGTGTGTTCCTTGTCATTCATTCTACCTTGATCCTCAGAGCATCCCTGTTAAGCATGTTTTACTGAGGCACAGAGAGGGTGTTCTGCCCAAGGACACACAGCTACTCAATGGCAGAACCACAACCATTGAGCCTTAGAACGAGGGCAGGTTAGTGCCCTGGGCATGCTCTTCAACACCCACCCTGTCATGCCACTCACTCCTGCAGAGAGGTAGCAACACAGCACCAGCTTGCTGAGGAGTTTCCCCATGCAGTTCTGTCAGCAGTTAAATTGAAGGATGTCATCCTGGGTGCTCTGAAGACACATTTTACTTGCACTGTGACTAAATGGCTGGTGGATCACTCACCAAGAGAGACCTACGTGACTTTTGTATCTGCAAGAGGGCAGGGAATATGAGAGGAGATTCAAACCATTTGTCCTTGACTAGTCACATATCTCATTGTTCTTGCATGTATTGCAAGTTATTTCAGAGAACTGGCAAGATAAACAAAAGAAAAATGTGACTACATCAAATTAAAAAGATTTTGCACAGCAAAGGAAACCATCAACAAAACACAAAGAAAACAACAGTTGATGCCAACCAAAGAAGACCTAGAAATAACACAAATGAAAATTGGAAGCAGACACCAACCCTTGACTTAGCCAGCTCTACAAACAACACACCCAAATGAGGAGGGTATACACAGACAAAATGGGAAGACAGAGAAGTACAATCCAAATGAACCAACAAGAGAAACCTCCAGAAAATGAACTGAGTGAGATGGAAATAAGCAAACTACCAGATGCAGAGTTTAAAATAATGATTATTAGAATGCTCAAAGATCTTAGAACAATGAATGGACACATTGAACACATAAATAAAGACATAACAAACATCAAAAAGGACATTGAAATAACAAAAAACAACCAGTCAGAAATAATAAATACAATATCAGAAATGAAAACTACACTAGAAGCAATTAAAAGCAGGCTGGATGAAGCAGAGAATTGAATCAGTGATTTAGAAGACAAAATAAACGAAAACACGGCAACAGAGCAGCAAAAAGAAAAGAGGCTGAAAAAATCTGAGGAAACTCTAAGAGAGCTCTGTGACAATGTAAAGAGAAACAACATCCGCATCATAGAGGTTCCTGAAAAAGAAGAGAAAGAACAAGGAATAGAGACCTTGTTCAATCAAATCATAGCTGAAAACTTCCCAAAATTGATGCAGGAAAAAGTCACAAAAGTTAAAGAAGCATAGAGAACTACATTATAGAGAAACCTAAAGAAATCTACACCAAGAAACATCATAATTAAAATACAAAAGCTAAGAGATAAAGAGAAAATATTAAAAGCTGCTAGAGAAAAAAAGGCTATCACCTACAAAGGAGTCCCCATAAAGATGACATCGACTTCTCAACAGAAACACTTGAGGCCAGAAGGGAATGGCAAGAAATATTCAAAGTAACGTAGAACAAGAGCCTACAACCAAGACTTCTTTATCCAGCAAGGCTATCATTTAAAATTGAAGGAGAAATAAAAAGTTTCCCAGACAAAAAAACCTCAAGGAATTTATTACAACCAAACCAATGCTACAAGAAATGTTAAGGGGCCTGTTGTAAACAGAACAAAAAAAGGAAAGAATATAGTAAAAAAAGAAATAGGGCTTTAAAGAATAAAATGGCAATAACAACTACATACCAATAATTACCTTAAATGTAAATGAATTAAATAATCCAATCAAAAGACACAGGCTAGATGCATGAATAAGAAAACAGGACCCATACATATGTTGTCTACAAGAGACACACCTCAAAACAAAAGATACACATAGACTGAAAGTAACACGATGGAAAATAATATTTTATGCAAATGGAAATGAAAAAACACTGGGGTAGCAATACTTATATCAGACAAAATGGACTTTAAAACAAAGGCTATAGTAAGGAATAAAGAAGGTCAATACATAATGATAAAGGGAGCAATCCAACAGAAAGATATATCCATTATAAATATATACACACCTAATAGAGGAGCACCAAAATATATAAAGCAGACTTTGTTGGATATAAAGGGCGAGATCAACAGCAATACTATAACAGTAGGGGGTTTCAATACCCCACTAACATCACTAGATAAAGCCTCAAGAAAGAAAATTAACAAAGAAAAAGCAGACTTAAAGGACACACTAGATGAACTGGATTTAATAGATATCTTCAGAACCTTTCACCCTAAGGCAGCAGAATATACATTCTTTTCAAGTGCTCATGGTACATCCTCTATGAGAGACCACATGTCAGGGCACAAAAGCAGTCTCAACAAATTAAAAAAGATTGAAATCATATCAAGCACTTTCTCTGATCACAATGGCATAAAACTAGAAATCAACCACAACAGAAAAACTGAAACATACTCAAACACTTGGAAACTAAATCGCATGTTATTAAATAACAAATGGATTAACAATAAGATCAAAGAAGAAATAAAAATATTCCTAGAAATGAATGATAATGATCATACAACAACTCAAAATTTATGGGACACAGCAAAAGCAGTCCTGAGAGGGAAGTTCATAGCACTACAGGCATACCTTAAGAAGCTAGAAAAAGCTGAAATAAACAACTTAACCCTGCATCTAAAAGAACTAGAAAAAGCTCACCAAGTAAAGCTCAGAGGTAGTAGAAGGAAGGAAATAATAAAGATCAGAGCAGAAATAAATGACATAGAGGCTAAAAAAGAATACAGAGGGATCAATGAAACCAAGAGCTAGTACTCTGAAAGGGTAAACAAGATCAATGAACATTTAACCAGACTCACCAAGAAAAAAAGAGAGAGAACTCAAATAAATAAAATTAGAAATGAGAGTGGAGAAATAACAACTGACACAAAATACTGACACAGAAATACAAAATATTGTAGGAAAATACTATGAAGATCTGTATGCCAAAAAATTAGACAACCTAGGTGAAATGGAAAAATTTCTTGAAACATATAATCTTTCAAAATACAATCTGGAAGAATCAGAAAACCTAAACAGACTGATTACAACAAATAAGATCAGAACAGTTATCAAAAACTCCCAGCAAACAAAAGTCCTGGATCGGATGGCTTCACAGGTGAATTCTACCAAATATTCAAAGAAAAACTAACTCCTATCCTTCTCAAGCTATTTCAAAAAAAAATCAAGAGGAAGGAAGACTTCCAAGCTCCTTTTATAAGGCAAGCATAATTCTGATTCCAAAACCAGGCAAAGACAACACAAAGAAAGAAAATTATAGGCCAATATCCCTGATGAATTTAGATGCTAAAATCCTCAACAAAATATTAGCAAACCAGATCCAGCAATACAGAAAAAAAATCATACATCATGATCAAGTGGGATTTATTCTGGGGAGGAAAGGATGGTAAATCAATGTGATTCATCACATAAGCAAAAAGAAGGAAAAAAACCACATGATAATTTCAATAGATGCAGGAAAAGCATTTGATAAAATCCAACACCCATTTATGATCAAAACTCTTAGCTAAGTGGGAATACAGGGAACATACCTCAACATGACAAAGGCCATCTATGACAAACCCACAGCCAATATCATAGTCAATGGGCAAAAATTAAAAGCAATCCCCTTAAGATCAGGAACAAGGCAGGGGTGCCCCCTTTTCTCCACTGTTATTCAACATAGTACTGGAAGTCCTAGTCACAGCAATCAGACAAGACGATGAAATAAAAGGCATCCAAATTGGAAAAGAAGAAGTAAAATGATCATTATTTTCAGATGAAATGATACTGTATATAGAAAACCCTGAAGTCTCAGTCAAAAAACTACTTGGCCTGATAAATGAATTCAGCAAGGTATCAGGATATAAAATTAATACACAGAAATCAGAGGCATTTTTATACACCAACAAAGAACTGTCAGAAAGAGAAATTAAGGAAACAATCCCCTCTACTAGTGCAACACACAAAAAATGTACCTAGGAGTAAAATTAACTAAAGAGATTAAAGACTTGTACCTGGAATATTATAAAACATTGATAAAAGAAATCAAGGAAGATACAAACAAGTGGAAGCATATACAGTGTTCTTGAATAGGAAGAATAAACATTAAAATGTCTATATTACCCAATTTATACATTTATAATTTATAAATTCAATGCAATATCAATTAAACTACCAATGACATACTTCAAAGATATAAAACACATATTCCAAAAATTTATATGGATCCCAAAAAGAACACAAATAGCCTCAGCAATCTTGAAAAAGAAGAATAAAGTGGGAGGTATCATACTTCCTGATATCAAGTTATACTACAAGGCCATTGTACTCAAAACAGCTTTGTACTGGCATAAGAACAGGCATATAGATCAATGAAACAGAACAGAGAACCCAGAAATAAAACCAAATCTTTATGGACAACTGATATTTGACAAAGGAGGTAAGAGCATACAATGGAGTAAAGACAGCCTCTTTAACAAATGGTGTTGGAAAAATTGGATAGCTACCTGCAAAAAAATGAAACTAGACCATCAACTTACATCATTCACAAAAATAACTCAAAATGGATAAAAGACTTTAATGTAAGTTGTGAAACCATAAGCATCTTAGAAGAAAACATAGGAAGTAAGCTCACTGACATCTCTCACAGCAATATATTTGCTGATTTATCTCCATGGGCAAGTGAAATAAAAGACAGGATATACAAATGGGACTATATCAAACTAAAAATCTTTTCTTCAGCTAAAGACAGTATGAACAGAATAAAAAAACAAAGCGCACAATGGGAGAACATATTTGATAATACGTCTGATAAGAGGTTAATAACCAAAATTTATAAAGAACTTGTAAAACTCAACACCAGGAAGAAAAACAATTCAATCCACTCAAAAAATGGGTGAAAGAAGGAAGGAAAAAAGGAAGGAAAAAAAAGGAAGGAAGGAAGGAAGGAAGGAAGGAAGGAAGGAAGGAAGGAAGGAAGGAAGGAAGAAAGGAAGGAAGGAAGGAAGGAAGGAAGGAAGGAAGGAAGGAAGGAAGGAAGGAAGGAAGGAAGGAAGGAATAAAGAGAGAGAAAGAGATTTTATTCCCAGAGATGCCTAGGCAGAGAATGAATTCATCAAATACCATGAATAACAAAGGTAATGAGGCAGCTTGGAAAGAAAATGAAAAGTCTCCAAAAAATAAACTTAAAGACATTGAAATATGTGATTTAATGGCAGAGAATTTAAGATTGCAATTCTGAAAAAACTCAACAAGATACAAGAAAACACGGATAGGCAAAAACAAGATGGACTCAAAGTGAAAGGGGGGAAATGATACTCCAAGCAAATAACATCCACAGAAAAACAGGTGTAGCCATACTTTTATCTAACAAAAGATATTTCAAGATAAAAATAAGTAGTAAGAAACAAAGATGGCCTGACCAGGCGGTGGTGCAGTGGATAGAGCATTGGACTGGGATGCGGAAGACCCAGGTTTGAGACCCCAAGGTCACCAGCTTGAACCCAAGGTCGCTGGCTCCAGCAAGGGGTTACTCGGTCTGCTGAAGGCCTGCAGTCAAGGCACATTTGAGAAAGCAATCAATGAACAACTAAGGTGTTGCAATGTGCAATGAAAAACTAATGATTGATGCTTCTCATCTCTCTCAATTCCTGTCTGTCTGTCCCTGTCTATCCCTCTCTCTAACTCACTCTCTGTCTCTGTAAAAAAAATTAAATAAATAAAAAATTAAAAAAAAGAAACAAAGATGGCCATTTTATAATGATAAAAGGGATAATACATCAAGAAGATATAACATTTCTTAATATAGATGCACCCAATGAAGGACCACCAAAGTATATAAAGAAACCACTAACAGAACTAAAGGAAGAAACTGAAAAAAACACAATTATTATACGGGACCTAAATACCCCATTGACAGCTATTGATAGATTGTCCAAAGAGAAAATCAATAAGGAAATATTGGCCTTAACTGTCACATTAGACCAAATGGACATAATCAACCTTTACAGAGCCTTTAATCCCAGAATATCAGATGATACATACATTCTTCTCCAGTGCACATGGAATATTCTCAAGAATAGACCACATGTTGCAACACAAAACTAGCCTTAAAAAATTTAAGAAGACTGAAATCATACCAAGCATATTCTCTGACCACAATACTTTGAAACTGGAAATCAACTGCAAAAATAAAGTGGAAGAAAAAACAAAAATATAGAGATTAAACATGCTACTAAAAAACAACTGAAAGAAATAAAGACAAAATAAAAGGAGAAATCAAAAGATACATAGAGACAAATGTGGATGACAATACATCATATCAAAACTTTTGGGATACAGCAAAAGCAGTAATAAGAAGGAAGTTTACATCATTACACGTCTCTCAAGAAAAAAAAAATCCAAATAAACAACCTTAACATTGCATGTTTATAATCTAGAAAAAGAAGAAGAAATGCAGCCCAAACTCAGCAGAAGGAAATAATAAAAATTAGAGCAGAATTAAGCAAAATAGAGAACAAAAGGACAATATAAAAGATTAATGCAACAAAGAGCTAGTTCTCTGAAAAGATCAATAAAATTGACAAACTTCTGGCTAAACTCACTAAGGAATAAAGAGAAAAGACTCAAACAAAATCAGATACAAAAAAGAAGTTATGACAGATACCACATAAATACAATGGATCATACAAGAATACTATGAAAGACATAGTATGTCACCAAATTCAGTAACCTATAAAAATTAGACAAGTCCTTAGAAGTGTATAACCTTCCTAGACTGAATCACAAAGAACTGGAAAATCTAAATGGATTGACCAGTTTCTTTCCTTACACCAAAATATTACAGAACAAAATACTTCATCTCAAATGGAGGTCGCTGATACAAAAGTGAGAGATGGACTCATAAAACACCAACATTTTATATCGTTAACTTGGTCTTTTTTCAGGGGGAAGGTGGCATCTTGTGGTGCAAACACAAACTTGCTTCAATGAGCTGACTTCCTTGTGAGCAAACCAGTTTTGGAAAACGACATCTGTTTCTGAAAAACTGCATATATTTTATTTCTTTACCCTACGGGACCAGCCCCTCTGCTGCCCTTTTGTGGCTGCAGTGCTGTCAGGAGAATCAGAGCTGTGGATAGAAGGTGCCTGGTTTATTAAACACAAACTGACAACCAAACCACCAAAACAAGACGTTCCCCACATCACTGCACTCACCTCTCCCCAACTTTATTCCACTGGGGCGGGGACCCTGATTTTCAGGTTTCCTGAGATTTTTCTCTCCTTGCTTACTTAGCCTAAGTGAATAACTGTTACTATAATGACAGTCTCAGCACTCTGCTTCTAAAAGCCCTTGGCCTATTTCTGGGAAAGAGAGTGATAGTTGTTAGGTTTACAGGAATTCAGTGTTAGTTTTAAATTAATCACAGTTCAGGGGAAGGAGGAAAGCCCACACACTCGGGGTCATGAGAGAAAGAAGCAAAAATGTTCCAAAACTGTTTATTTCACACTGAATAAAGGCAAGAAATCTGACACTATAATGATTTTCTTGGGAGTTAACTTGAATTGTAAACTTTGGTTTCACAGATCTGACTTGAGGGGGAGGGGCGTTTGCCTCACTGGTCAGAGAGATTGACAGAGGTGTGACTGTTTCCTACTCCATGCTGAAACCATGACACCTGGTGTGGCAGCCACAATGTGCCAGGACTGAGCTCGTTTGTAGCTTTTCTATCACAACCTACCACTTTGAGGCAGCACCAAAATCTTGCAAAATGTCTTAAACCACATTTACTAGGGCTAATAGTTTCTAATTTCTCCTTACTCTCCTTTATAAAAATATGACTGGCACACAACTGGCTTCATCACAAGCAGACTTCAATATGCATACTGTAAGTTCCCCATGTCACAAATTTTAGTGCCAACACAGAGTTCTCTATGTAGATGTATTTTTTTTTGTATTTTTCCAAAGTGAGAAGTGGGGAGGCAGAGAGAGGGACTCCCGCATGTGCCCAACAAGGATCCACCTGGCATGACCACCAGGCTGCGATGCTCTGCCCATCTGGATGGCTGTTCTGTTGCAACCAGAGCCATTCTAGTGCCTGAAGCAGAGGCCACAGAGCCATCCTCAGTGCCTGGGCCAACTTTGCTCCAATGGAGCCTTGGCTGCAGGAGGGTAAGAGAGAGACAGAGAAGAAGAAGAGGGGGAGGGGTGGAGAAGCAGAAGGGCGCTTCTCCTGTGTGCCCTGGCCAGGAATCAAACCCAGAACTTCCACACGCCAGGCTAACACCCTACCACTGAACCAACCAGCCAGGGCCTAGATGTATATTTTTTTTAATTCTCCTTAGATTCAGGTGCTTTTCCTTGTACATAACCCTATGTAAATTTTTGTGTGCATTTCTGATTATTTTATTTTTTATTTTTCTTTTTTTTTTAATAAATTTTTATTAATGATAATGGGATGACATTAATAAATCAGGGTACATATATTCAAAGAAAACATGTCTAGGTTATCTTGTCATTAAATTATGTTGCATACCCCTCGCCCAAAGTCAGATTGTCCTCCGCCTCCCTCTATCTAGTTCTCTGTGCCCCTCCCCCTCCCCCTAACTCTCTCCCTCCCTCCCTCCCTCCCATGTCCTCCCTCCCCCCACCCCTGGTAACCACCACACTCTTGTCCATGTCCCTTAGTCTCATTTTTATATTCCACCAATATATGGAATCATGTAGCTCTTGGTTTTTTCTGATTTACTTATTTCACTCCGTATAATGTTATCAAGATCCCACCATTTTGCTGTAAATGATCTGATGTCATCATTTCTTATGGCTGAGTAGTATTCCATAGTGTATATGTGCCACATCTTCTTTATCCAGTCTTCTATTGAAGGGCTTTTTGGTTGTTTCCATGTCTTGGCCACTATGAAGAGTGCTGCAATGAACATGGGGCTACATGTGTCTTTACGTATCAATGTTTCTGAGGTTTTGGGGTATATACCCAGTAGAGGGATTGCTGGGTCATAAGGTAGTTCTATTTGCAGTTTTTTGAGGAACCACCATACTTTCCTCCATAATGGTTGTACTACTTTACATTTCCACCAAGAGTGGATGAGAGTTCCCTTTTCTCCGCAGCCTCTCCAACATTTGCTATTACCCGTCTTGTTGCTAATAGCTAATCTAACAGGGGTGAGGTGGTATCTCATTTTAGTTTTGATTTGCATTTCTCTAATAACTAAAGAAGCTGAGCATCTTTTCATATATCTGTTGGCCATTTGTATTTCTTCCTGGGAGAAGTGTCTGTTCATGTCCTCTTCCCATTTTTTTATTGGATTGTTTGTTTGTTTGTTGTTGAGTTTTATGAGTTCTTTGTAAATTTTGGATATTAGGCCCTTATCTGAGCTGTTGTTTGAAAATATCATTTCCCATTTAGTTGGCTGTCTGTTTATTTTTATATCAGTTTCTCTTGCTGAGCAAAAACTTTTTATTCTGATGTAGTCCCATTCATTTATCTTTGCCTTCACTTCTCTTGCCATTGGAGTCAAGTTCATAAAATGTTCTTTAAAACCCAGGTCCATGAGTTTAGTACCTATGTCTTCTTCTATGTACTTTATTGTTTCAGGTCTTATATTTAGGTCTTTGATCCATTTTGAATTAATTTTAGTACACGGGGACAGGCTGTAGTCGAGTTTCATTCTTTTGCATGTGGCTTTCCAGTTTTCCCAACACCATTTGTTGAAGAGGCTTTCTTTTCTCCATTGTGTGTTGTTGGCCCCTTTATCAACATTATTTGACCATATATATGTGGGGGTTTTTTTGGGCTTTCTATTCTGTTCCATTGATCTGAGTGTCTATTTTTCTGCCAATACCATGCTGTTTTGATTATCGTGGCCCTATAATATAGTTTAAAGTCAGGTATTGTAATGCCCCCAGCTTCATTCTTTTTCCTTAGGATTGCTTTGGCTATTCGGGTTTTTTATAGTTCCATATAAATCTGATGATTTTTTGTTCCATTTCTTTAAAAAATGTCATAGGAATTTTGATGGGAATTGCATTAAATTTATATATTGCTTTGGGTAATATGGCCATTTTAATTATATTTATTCTTCCTATCCAAGAACAAGGAATATTTTTCCATCTCATTGTGTCTTTTTCTATTTCTCTTAACAATGCCTTGTAGTTTTCGTTATATAGGTCCTTTACATTCTTTGTTATGTTTATTCCTAGGTATTTTATTTTTTTTGTTGCAATCGTGAAGGGGATTATTTTTTTGAGTTCGTTTTCTAATATTTCATTGTTGGCATATAGAAAGGCTATGGACTTCTGTATGTTAATTTTGTATCCTGCGACCTTACTGTATTGGTTTATTGTTTCTAATAATCTTTTTGTGGAGTCCTTCGGGTTTTCGATGTATAGGATCATATCATCAGCAAAAAGTGATACCTTTACTTCTTCTTTTCCGATATGGATGCCTTTTATTTCTTTGTCTTGTCTGATTGCTCTGGCCAGAACTTCTAGCACCACGTTAAATAAGAGTGGAGAGAGTGGACAACCCTGTCTTGTTCCTGATTTAAGGTAGAAAGTCCTCAGTTTTATGCCATTTAATATGATGTTGGCTGATGGTTTATCATATATGGCCTTTATCATGTTGAGATATTTTCCTTCTATACCCATTTTGTTGAGAGTCTTAAACATAAAATTGTGTTGTATTTTATCAAAAGCCTTTTCTGCATCTATTGATAAGATCATGTGGTTTTTGTTCTTTGTTTTGTTGATATGGTGTATTACGTTAACCGTTTTGCGTACGTTGAACCATCCTTGAGATTCTGGGATGAATCCCACTTGATCATGATGTATTATTTTTTTAATATGTTGTTGTATTCGGTTTGCCAGTATTTTGTTTAGTATTTTAGCATCTGTATTCATTAGAGATATTGGTCTGTAGTTTTCTTTCTTTGTGCCATCCTTGCCAGGTTTTGGTATGAGGGTTATGTTGGCCTCATAAAATGTGTTTGGAAGTATTGCTTCTTCTTCAATTTTTTGGAAGACTTTGAGTAGAATAGGAACCAAGTCTTCTTTGAATGTTTCATGGAATTCACTAGTCTGAGCCTGGACTTTTATTTTTGGGGAGGTTTTTAATAGTTTTTTCTATTTCCTCCCTGCTGATTGGTCTGTTTAGGCTTTCCGCTTCTTCATGACTCAGTCTAGGAAGGTTGTATTGTTCTAGGAATTTATCCATTTCTTCTAGGTTGTTGTATTTGGTGGCATATAATTTTTCATAGTATTCTACAATAATTCTTTGTATATCTATGATGTCTGTGGTGATCTCTCCTCTTTCATTTTGGATTTTATTTATTTGAGTCCTGTGTCTTTTTTCCTTGGTGAGTCTTGCCAAGGGTTTGTCAATTTTGTTGATCTTTTCAAAGAACCAGCTCCTTGTTTTATTGATTTTTTCTATAGTTTTTCTGTTCTCTATTTCATTTATTTCTGCTCTGATTTTTATTATCT
Source organism: Saccopteryx leptura (assembly GCF_036850995.1). Classification (NCBI taxonomy): domain Eukaryota; kingdom Metazoa; phylum Chordata; class Mammalia; order Chiroptera; family Emballonuridae; genus Saccopteryx; species Saccopteryx leptura. The sequence continues at coordinate 156,998 of NW_027095730.1, forward strand.
CCTTTCTTCGGCTGGTTTTGGGTTGTCTTTGTTCTTCTTTTTCTAGTTCCTTAAGGTGTGAAGTTAAGTGGTTTACTTCGGCTCTCTCTTGTTTGTTCATATAGGCTTGAAGTGATATGAACTTTCCTCTTATTACTGCTTTTGCTGCATCCTAGAGATTCTGATATGTCGTATTTTCATTTTCATTTGTCCGTATATATCTTTTGATCTCTGTGCTTATTTCTTCTTTGACCCATTCATTTTTTAGAAGTATGTTGTTTAGTTTCCACATTTTTGTGGGTTTTTCCCCCTCTTTTTTGCAGTTGAATTCTAGTTTCAAGGTTTTATGATCAGAAAATATGCTTGGTACAATTTCAATTTTTCTAAATTTGCTGATATTATCTTTGTGGCCCAACATATGGTCAATTCTTGAGAATGTTCTATGTACACTAGAGAAAAATGTATACTCTGTCGCTTTGGGATGAAGTGTCCTGTAGATGTCTATCATATCCAGGTGTTCTAGTATTTCGTTTAAGGCCACTATATCTTTATTGATTCTCTGTTTGGATGACCGATCTAGAGCCGTCAGCAGTGTATTGAGGTCTCCAAGTATGATTGTATTTTTGTCAGTTTTTGTTTTAAGGTCAATAAGTAGCTGTCTTATATATTTTGGTGCTCCTTGGTTTGGTGCATATATATTAAGGATTGTTATGTCTTCTTGATTCAACTTCCCCTTAATCATTATGAAATGACCATTTTTGTCTCGGAGTACTTTTTCTGTCTTGTAGTCAGCATTATTAGACATGAATATTGCTACACCTGCTTTTTTTTGGTGTTGTTTGCTTGGAGTATTGTTTTCCAGCCTTTCACTTTGAATTTGTTTTTATCCTTGTTGCTTAGATGTGTTTCTTGTAGGCAGCATATAGTTGGATTTTCTTTTTTAATCCATTCTGCTACTCTGTGTCTTTTTATTGGTAAGTTTAGTCCATTTACATTTAGTGTAATTATTGACACTGTGGGTTCCCTACTGCCATTTTATAAATTGCTTTCTGTTAATTTTGTATCTTGTTTGATTCTTCTTTTTTGTTTTTCTATCATTTGTTTTTGTTTGTTTGTTTTCCATACTTCTTTCCTCAGTTGCTACCTTTTTTAAGTCAAGTGTTTTTGTGGTGGTTTTTTCAAAGGTGGTTACCATTAAGTAATGAAAAGGGTACCTACCATATTCATTGTACTACCCTATCTTATGAGTATTTCTGCACTTCATCGTCCTTTGCTACTGTTAATCTCCATCCTCTCCCCCCTTTTTTTTCTTTTGTTGTCACAGTTTAAGTTTGGTTTTATTGTGTTCTTGGTGGAGCTGTTACTTGTGGTGTTGTTTTCTTTTGTTCTTTGAATCTGGTTGGAAAACCCCCTTTAGTATTTCCTGGAGTGGGGGCTTTCTGCTGATAAATTCTCTCATCTTTTCTGTATTTGTGAATGTTTTTATATCTCCTTCGTACTTGAAGGATAGCTTTGATGGGTATAGTATTCTTGGCTGAAAGTTCCTCTCTTTCAGGGCTTTAAATATTGGGGTCCACTCTCTTCTAGCTTGTAGAGTTTCTGCTGAGAAATCTGATGATAATCTAATAGGCCTTCCTTTTTATGTTGTACTCTTCTTTTCCCTGACTGCCTTGAGAATTTTTTCTTTGTCATTGGTTTGTGTCATCTTTATTACGATGTGCCTTGGAGTGGGTTTGTTGGGGTTAAGAAAACTTGGTGTTCTGTTTGCTTCTTGAATTTGAGGCTTTAGTTCTTTCCACAGGCTTGGGAAGTTCTCATCTATTATTTGTTTGAGTATATTCTCCATTCCATTTTCTTTCTCTTCTCCCTCTGATATACCTATTATTCTTATGTTATTCTTTCTTATGGAGTCAGACAATTCCTGTAGGGCTTTCTCATTTTTTATTATTTTTGAGTCTCTTTCTTCTTCTCTCTGTTGTGCCTCAAGTTGTTTGTCTTCTATTTCACTAATCCTATCTTCTATCTGGGCTGTTCTGTTAGCTAAGCTTGTTACCTCGTTTTTCAGCTCGTGAATTGAGTTTTTCATTTCTGTTTGATTTGTTTTTATAGTTTCAATTTCCTTGGTAATATATTCTTTGTGTTCATTGAGTTGTTTTCTGATCTCCCTAAATTGCCTTTCTGTGTTTTCTTATATATCTCTGAGTATTTTTATGATTTCTATTTTAAATTCTCTGTCATTTAGCTCCAAGGCTTCCAATATGTTGTCTTTTCTCCATAGATTTTTCCACATCTATTTGTGTTACCTCTCTTTCTTTTGTATCCATAATATTCGATTTCCTCTTTCTTATTGGCATCTGAGGGTGGTCTTGTTGATAGCACTAATTAGAATTAATAAAGAGTAAAAAGAAAAAAAAAAGGTAAAACACCCCACAAAAAAAACAGGAATAATTTATTATTTCCCCCTTTTTTCTTTCTTCTCTTTCCCTCCTCTCCTCTCCTCAGGGAAATATCGTGATGACCTGTGAATTATATTATGCTAAATGGAAAAAAAACTGCCTATAATGGAGGGCCTGATTTGGGGTGAAGAGTTCAAGGGGCAAAAAAACGGAGTAGGGACCTACTAAATGCAAAAAAATAAATAAATAAATAAAAGGAAGAAAATCTTAGACAAGCATAAGATGATTTGCTTTTAAGTGATGGTCGACTAAGAGATATAATGAGAGGGATAAGAGGGAACCAGAAAAAAGGAGAAAAAAAAGAATAATAAAGAAAAAAATAAAAATAATTAGTAAAAATCTGTTGTATTAAGTGGAGCGAAGACTAAATACAATGGAGACCTTGGGTTGGGAGGAATGCTAGTGAGTTAAAAAGGAACATAAAAAGTACCCAAAATGCCACAAAAATAAACAAACAAACAAAAAAAAACAAAAACAAATGCGAAAAAGAAAAATAAAACCAAAAAAAACCCTTGAGTCCCAAATTAACTAATTTGTTCATGATTTAGGATTAAGTGGGAGGAAAAGTAAAACGAGAAAAGAAAAAACGAATAGAAAGGAAAAAATAAGAAAAAGAGAAAAACGAAGGAAGAAAAAAAAGGAAGAAAAAAAAACAAAATAAAGCAAAACAAAAGAGGAGAGAGTGAGAGTTAAGTGTTTTGGAGTATAACCTTAAAGGAGGGTGAGGATGAAGATAAGAAATAAAATGTAACACTCATGGGAAGTGTAGTTCAAGAAAAGGAATGCATAAGATGGGCAGAGAATAGAAGGACCGAGGTGGAGGAAATAGAAATAATAATAATAAAGGCAATAAGGTAGAAGAAACAAACAACAGCAAAAAAAAATTAGTGGAACAAGTTGTAAAGTCTGTGGATTTTTCTTGATTTTGAGAGGTTAACTTCTTCCTTTTTCTTTTCTCTCCCTCTTCCTGGTCGGTGACTCTGTACCCCAGGCTCTGCCCCTGTGTCACACTTAGGTAGGGATTTGCAGTTGATGGGATTCTATGGCAATGTCATATAATTGGCTTTAGTCTTGCTGGTAGTCAAGGCTTGTTGGCGTTTGCAGGGTCCAACGATGAGAGAGTTTGCTTTCCTGGAGTCTCTCTCCTAGTCCCCCCTTCCTGAATTAGCAGCCTGGTGATCCAGCTATAAGGCTGCTACTGCTTCTGCCTGGGGAGTAAGAGGCTCAAAGAGCTAGAAAATCCCCACTCTATCCCCACTCAGCGCAAGGCTTTGGGAAAGACTCTGGCAGTCAGAGCCTCCAGTGTAACCAGGCGGGGGTGGGAGTCAATTGTTGTCAAGGTGACTGTTCAGCGCCTAGCATTCAGTTGGACCACTCAACCCAGGCTTTCCACACTTTGTAGCCTGTTTTGGCTGGGAAGAAGAGGCACTAGTCTCTGCTTGCGACAAGTGTAGTAAAGATCTTATTATCTGCCAAGTCCCTCTTGTTAGTGTTTATCCCTGAATATGGAGGCTCTATCAATCAGAAGTTGCCCCCACCCCTTTAGCGAGAGGTACTAAGAAATATCACGCCTCTTGTCTTGGATCGCTGAACTGAGAGAGATCTTATCAATTAGAGCCCGTGGGTGCGCAGATTTCATGGGTTAAGCTAATTTCAGTGATTGGGTCCGCAGCTGTGCTCCCGAAGGTATTTCAGGCTGCCTGTGCGCCCCTCTCCCAATGCTTGATTGTTAGCTTGAATGGCTGGGTGAGGTGCCCCGCCTGTGGAGAGAATCTCCCAAGTAGGGAAGACCGCCCTGGCGCCTCTCCCGCTCGCCCCGCCGCTGGCGGCTGGGGCGCACCATGCGCAGGATAATGGGGCACCCTGTGTGTGCGGGCCAGTAGGGCACGTGCGTGAATGGGGTGCTCCAGGCACCGGTGGCTGGGGACTCTCACTCGCAGTGCGCGGGCCGCTGGGAACGTTAGCGGTGCTCGCTCTGCAACCGGACCGGGCGCGCGCCGGTGGCTGCTCGCCGCTCCCGAGTGTGGGCCGACTCACCACAGGCGCGCTCCCTCCGCGGCTTGAATGAACGTTCCTGCGGTAGTTAGCTTCCTCCACACCCTCGTCTCTCAGATTCAAGTGATAACAGTCCTTTCGCTTTCAGTTTGTGTGGAACTCCGGAATGCTCCGAGTATAAATTTTTCTGTTTCTAGTTGATAAATTTGTTGTGATTTTGGGGAGATCTGTCGGACGCACTGCTCACGGCGCCATTTCCATGATGTCACTCCTCCTGATTATTTTCTTGAAAAAAATTTTCTGAAAGTAAAATTTCTGGGTCAAACAATATGCATATTTTAGAAATGTATAGAAATGTTAAAGTATAAAACACTGTTGTACATCTAGTCTTTAAAACTCTTTTCATCTTGCAAAAATTAAACTCTGTATCCATTAAAGAAAAACTCCCCATTTCTCTTTCTCATCCCATAGTAACCATCATTCTACTTTCTGTCTCTGTGAATTTGACTACTCTGGGTACTTCATATAAGTAGAACTATACAGTATTTGTCTTCTTATTATTGATATATTTCAATGTAATTATTTTTAATATTGGAAAAACTAAAAACAACCTACTAAAGTAGAAGGGTTGAATAAACTAAGATATATCCATATTTTTATAACATGCAATTATTTGTTTTATAAGAGGAATACAACTATGTCAGATTAAGGTCACTATATTGGGTACAGGTGGTAAAAACTCACAAAATTCTGACTATATTCTAAAGTTAGTGCCAATAGTATTTACAATTGGATTGGGTGTGGAATTTGAGGAAAAAATGACACTAGTGTTTTATGTCAGTAGAAAGAGAAAATTGGAGATAGATTTCCTGACATTGGGAAAATAACAGGAGGAACACATTGGGACATACAGGAATCAAGAGTTGACTTTTGGTCACATTCAATCTAGAATATATAGTTAACAACTATAGAAGTTGCACATGCTATAAATAGTAGGATCATATAAAGCATTCATATTAACTCACTATCTCATGCCTTGAGGTTAGAACAATACATTTTTTAACAGGATTCAGTCATTTTAAATGTGTGGCTTTAAAATGGTATTTGAACATTAAAAAAAATAAATGCATATGTAACTATAACTTTTAGCCTAATGTGCATTTTAATATGGTGGCCTCTTATACAATGGTACCACCTGTGTAAAATGAGTCAATCATATTTTAATATGACTTGGATGCAGTAAAATGATTTTAATGTAAAATAGAATATCACATTTGGTGATTATCAAGACTGTAAGCTGAATAAAATGAGATGTTCCATCTGTTGTTATCTAACTATCACCCCTACATGAAGGTAATTAAAAGAGAAGAGTTATAGGAGATTTTCCAAGTTGTTGCACATGGAATAAAAGTTCCCACTTGGCAAGGAATATGTGTTATTCATTTTTGTATCATCCACAGTGGCTTGTGTGTAGTAAGCATCCAATTAACATTTGTGAAATTTAATCAAAGTCTATTGGGCTGGAAAGAAAAATATCATGATTATTATTCAATACATTTGCAAAAGCATAGAAAAATAAAAAATGTTTGGCTATGCAAAAAGCAAAAAGCTTAACTTTTGGTAATTTCAATTATCTACAACACAGACAATAACTGAGAAAACAAGAAAAAAAGATTAACTATCATAAAAACACTTGTACTTAACTATTTAAGAAAAGGCAGTTGTCACCTTTAGGCCACAAGAGGGCTTAAAATTATAGTAAATTAAAATTGATTGATTTAATAACTCAAGTGACTAAATTCACAGACACACACTGAAACACACTGATGATAACTACAAATGAAGGAGAGAAAACAAGACACCAATAAAGTAAATAATCTAAACAATATGTAAACTGCTGGTAGTATGACAGCAAAGTGTCATAACTGATGGGCATGATGATATTAAAAAGATTCAACTCCACAAATATGTCAAAAGATAACACATAATTAGATGCTATAGGGTTTCAAAAGTAAGTAAGACATAAAATTTCCTAGCTAGTGGTGGTGCAGTAGAAAGAACATCAACCTGGAGCACTGAGGTCACTGGTTTGAAACCTGAGATCACTGGCTGGAGCCTGGGGTCATTGGCTGGGGCCAGAGGTCACCAATTCAATCAAACCTGAGATCACTGGCTGAAGCCTGGGGTCACTGGCTCAATCCCAGGGTCACTAGCTGGAGCCAGAAGTCACCAGTTCAATCCCAAGTCAAGGCATGTATAATCAATGGATGCACAATGAAAGTAGAGCAACAAGTTGATCCTTCTGTCTCTCTTTCCCTTTTTCTTTCTCTTTCTTTCTCTTACCCCCTCCTCCTCTCTCTCTGGAAAAATAAAGACATAGACTTAGCTACCAAGACCTAAAAGTCCAAAGGTGAAAGTACAAAAAGTATACAAATTATAATCAGGAGTTCCAGTCAAAATGGTGGCATCCATAAATATGGTATTCAGATCCTCCTACAACCACATCAAAATGTTTCAACTAAACTACAGAACAACCATCATTTGAACCATGGAACCACGTGTGGTATATAAACATTGGGAAGCATATCTTGGATACAGAGGTATCCCGTGAGTAGCAAGGGGTACCAGCCATACATCAGGCTCCCCACCTCTGGGTTCCAGTGCCAGGAAGAGAAGTCCCCAGAACCTGGGTTGTGGCTGAGTGAGATGTAGAGCTGCTGAAGTCCCAGGTATTCTTCTTAAAGGGCCCGCACATAGACTCACTCCAACTCACTTGTTCTGAGTTCCAGCTCTGGGAGACCAGGAATATATGGGGAGGAAATGAGTTGTCTGGCATTAGAATGAGAGCTGGAGGGGCAGACATCACCCAAACAGAAGTACTGGCAGAGGCCATTATTCCTTTTCTGCTACCCCCCTCCCCATAGTGAACCAGCAGGTGCCTGTCATATCTGAGCCTCTATCAACCTGGCTAACACTGTTTGCACACCCTGGTGATTCCTTAAGATCCCACCCATTCAACTTGCAGGCCCAACCCAAGACATTCTGTGGCTTTTCCATACGAACAGCCTGTCTTAGCTTATGCTTTGGACTTCCCTAAAATCTCTCTCATAAGCAGCACCTGGCTTTGTCATGCCCCTAGGCCAGCGCTAGCAGCAGCCAGCCTTGGTTTGCAGCTTGACCTCTCTTGGTACCTCCAGGCCCAGCACAAGAAGCAGCCATCTGCAGATCACTTTGTGGTTCTTGCTGGATGGCCCAGAGCAAAGTACAGGTAGCAGCTTATCTTGGCCTGTACCTCCCAAGAGGCTCCAGAGCCAGTGCACCCAGTAGACAGCTTCAGACCACATCAAAGCACCACCCAACCTCCTCCATAAGAGACAGACTTAAGGCTGGACTCAGCAACCACCAGAGCCTGGCTAAAGTAAGTCCTGTTCTGTGTGGTCAATCACACATAGCTCATCCTGCAGTGGTCCTTGCAGCCAGTCCTTAGCCAATAAGCCTGGAGGTAAATCCCTCCCATTGAGGTACCAACAGCAATCAAGGCTCAACTACAACATAAATGTTTATACAGCCTACACAGGGGTCCACCTTGATTGCTGAGCTCAGGTGATGAGAGAGATTGTACCATTGGACCCTACAAGACACATACTATATAAGGCCACTCTACCAAACCTAGGAAATGTAGCAGATCTTCCTAATACATAGAAACAAACACAGGAAGACAGCCAAAATGAGAATGCAAAAAATGTGCCCCAAATGAAAGAACAGAAGAAAATTCAAGAAAACAAACTAAACAAAATGAAGACAAGCAATCTACTATATACAGAGTTCAAAACACTGGCTATAAGGATGCTCAGTGATCTTGGGGAAGAGTAGGTGAACTTAGGGAAAACTTCATCAAAGAGATAGAAAACATGAAAATGGAGATAGAAAACAGAAAAGATCTAGTCAGAAATAACAAATACACTAACTGAAATGAAGAATATATTACAGGGAATCAACAGTGGAGTAAATGAAGCAGAGGATCAAATCAGAGACTTTGAAGATAAGGAAGCAGAGAACATCCAATCAGAACAGCAAAAAAAAAAAAAGAATCCCCCCCAAAATGAGGATAGTATAGGAGCTACTGGGACTACAAACATACAGACATTTGTATCATGGAGATGCCAGAAGGGGAAGTGAGAGAGCAAGGAATTGAAAACATATGTAAAAAAAATAATAACAAAAAACTTCCCTAACCTGGTAAAAAAAAATTTTAAGTAGACATACAAGTCCAGGAAGTGCAGAGAGTCCCAAACTCAAAGAGGGTCACACCAAGACACATTGTAATTAGAATGAACCCAAAGAGGGTCACACCAAGACACATCATAATTAGAATGCCAAAGGTTAAAGACACAGAGAGAATCTTAAAAGTAGCAAGAGAAAAGCAGTTATCTACAAGGGAGCTCCCATAAGACATTCAGCTGACTTCTCAAGAAAAACTTTGCAGGCCAGAAGGGATTGGCAAGATGTAGTCAAAGTGATCAAGAACCTATACCCCAAATCACTCTACCTACCTAGCAGAGCTATCATTATGTATCAAAAAATAGATAAGGAGCTTCCTAGACAAGAAAAAGCTATGAGTTCATCACCACCAAAGTATTACAAGAAATGTTAAAGGGTCTTCTTTGAGAAGGAAAAAAAAAGATAAAAAATATGAATAATCAAATGGCAATAAATAGATATCTACCAGCAATTACTTTAAATGCAAATGGATTAAATGCTACAATGAAAAGACAAATGGAAGTTGAATGAATAACAAAACATGCCCCTTACATATGCTGTCTGCAAAGGACTCACTTCAGATCAAAAAGCAATCCTTAACACCAGACAACATGATCTAAAAAACAAAATAAATGAACGAGCAGAAAAGAAACAAACTCATAGATTCAGAGAACATTTTGATGGTAGCTGGATGGGAGGGGTGTTTTGAGGAATGCGTGAAAAAGGTGAAGAAATTAAGAAGTACAGATTGGTAGTTAGTCACAGAGATGTAAAGTACAGCTAGGGAATACAGTAAATAATATTGCTATCAGTGTGTATGGTGTCAGATGGGTACTAGATTTATAGGGTAATCACTTAGTAAGTAAGATCACTTATATATTGTCTAACTGTGTTGTACACCAGAAACTAATATAATACTGCATGCCAACTACAATTGAAAAATAAAAAAATTAAAGTATAAAGAACTATATGTAAAAGCAGAGTATGACATTTTCAAAGTCAAGAATGCAAAAGAATGACAAGAAAGATGTGACTTGTGGAGGGAGCCCAATGTCCGTACAGGTAAAGGAAATATCAGGAAATTTTACTGGGATAGCCAACGCAACAAGTAGAGGTTAATAAGAAACATGAATTAAAAAGGTAGGTTAAAGCCGTATTAGGGAAGATATACACAATAAAATCAAGATTTTTAAAAAAATTAGTACAGGTGAGTATCTGAAGGTCATAGAAGAATTTTGAGCAGGAAATAATATAGGAATTTTGGCAGTAAGCAGATTAAGCTAAGAACATTATATAGACTTTGCTACTGAGTGGTATCCACACCAGGAGCATCACCATCTATTATCAGCTTTTTAGAAATTCTGATTACCTACAGAATCAGAATTCACATGTTGACAAGAGCACTGAGTTTTAACATGTACCACATTAAAGTTTCAGAACTTTAGCCTGGAGGGGAAAGACTCTGGAAATGGAAAGCCAATTAAGAGTTCACTACAATAATACAACCAACAGTAATGAAAAGTGGAAAACCACACGCACCACACCTCACTCATGCATCCATATCCCTTAAGTAAGAATGAAAGACACCTTCAATCAGTCACTATCCTGGGAATGTGATACTTACTGGACTTCCGGCCCCTCTTTCTTCAAGCCGAAGAATGAGCCCTTGATTTCCACTCAGTTCCATCACCTCCTTTTTCTCTATATGCTGAGGTCCCAGCTTTCTCTGAACCAAATTTGTGAAGAAGACCTGTCCTATATTTTATGACCTAACTTAATCTTCTGTCTGCAGTTAGGGAGAAGGGTCTAAGGAACACTGAAAAGGAGTTTGAAAAGTTACCACCTAACTCACTACATTCAACTCGAATCCAAGCATCTGAGAAGTCAAATTTTCTTCTTTAAGAATTTTATTTTGTTTAAAGCACTGTGGTTCATTTTGATCTATTTTTCCCATTAAATCTAATATTTTACAGAAGAAAGTATTTTCACACTTCGTGAGTACTCATTGTGCCTACCTCCTGCCACATAAATTTCCCCAAATGGAACACCTTTCCCACGGCTCCTTCCCTTTGTGGATGCTATTCCCACTGTTAGGAAAGCCCCTCCCACTGACCTCACACTTCTGTTCCCACCAAACAAGTTTCTATTCAGCCTCCAGTATTTCAGGTGGGCTCCAAACCCCCTTCTCCTCTCCCTACACAGTTAGTTGAGCCTTCATCTGTGTTCCAACCTAGTCGGGGGGACCACACTCCCCTCCAGTAGATAGTCGGCTACAGAATCAAATCATTTAAGCTTCATACTGTCGAATGTACTCCCTAACACTAAATATAACTAGAGATGCACATTAGTGAAAAGGGAAAAAAGGACAAAAGAAGTAGCTTTCAATATATTTGTAATTTTTCAACATTAATATCGGACCATATTCTCATTTGAAAATGGGGATGTTTTAGGACTCTGGGATTGGCCCATCATATTAATCATAATGGCTGGAATTTACTAGGTTTCTAATGTCTTAAAGCTTAATTCTTTTATATCTTAATATTAAAAAGCAGAAATACTTCATTTTCAAGAGGTTTTTGTCTGATGCAGGTTTTGCTATCTGCACTTTTAAAATAATGTTATATTCAATTGCATTTCAGGCAGCTCCTTAAATTGCAACATAAATCTCATCAGACAATGCAAAGTTATTAGCTGAAATAGTTTCATTTCAAACCACCATCTTATTGAATTGGAATATTAGGCACAGAGAGTTTTTTTATTAACTTTAATGGGGTGACATTGATAAATCAGGGTACATATGTTCAGAGAAAACATCTCCAGGTGACATTTGATTATGTTGCATACCCCTCACCCAAAGTCAAATTGTCTTCTGTCACCTTCTATCTGGTTTTCTTTGTGCTCCTCCCCTCCCCCCACTTCTTCCCTCTCCCCTTCCCCCTGTAACCACTCCATTTTTGTCCATGTCTCTGAGTCTCATTTTATGTCCCATCTATGAGTTTTTTTTAAATGTATGCTTCACAACCAACCAATTGCTAGAGGTATGAAATAGATTTTCCAGTGTGAATTTCCAATTCCTTTAACTCCCAAGTTGTTATGTTAAAAATAAACTCTCTCTCCAGAACAAATTCCTGACATGTTAATGTACAGCAAACATTATGTTTCTGGTACAGCTAAAATGATCTGTACCATTCTCATGGCTGAACATCTAAAGTCAAAAAGGATATTTACATTGTCTCAAATTATCTTTCCACAAATTACTTGTTAATTAAAAGGGGTAAGTGTTATTTTATACTTATACCACCTTAACTAAGAAATTAAAGCTCATATCTCCAATATTGGGACAAAAAGATGTCATGTGCCTCTTTATGGAATGCATTAGGAAGTACTCGACACTTCAGTGGTCTCCTGCCAAAAGTACATCACTTCTATCCACATCTAAAGAAACTTCAGACAAATTTAAATTGAGGTACATTCTACAGAATGATTATACTCCTCAAAAATGTCACCATAAAAAATGACAAAAGACAATGAAAGTTCAGGACATTTCCTAGATTAATGGAGACTAAAGAGACGAGACATGACAGGTTGGATCCTTGACCTGGAGGGGTAAGCATAAGTGTTACAGAACAGCTGCAACAGATACAATTGAAACAATTAATTAAACTTAAAAATACATAGACAAACTAACTTAACTGTTCAGTAAGAATGGAACAGCTGCATTCTGAACGATGACATTTGCTACTGGACTGACCACAACCGACTGCCACAGTGGGGGCTGGCTTCAGGGAGCAAGTCAAAGGGGCATCTCAGAACTGCACGCACCCTCCCTCAGATGAACTCAGTAAGGACAAGTGCTTGTTGGCAGGACAATGCAATTTCAAGCACACAGCAAATAAAAGCATAATCTAAGTAAAACACACGCACATTCACACAGAGAGCTTGCTATTTGTATTGGACAAGAGGGAACAAAATATATATGCTGTGCAAAATTAATTCACCTTTATCTAGACTTCTATTTTCTTTGACGGTGGAAGAAATTATTTACAACTAAAACTGAAGTCTAATTGTAGGCTAACTCTGTCTCTGTTAACACTAAAGGATTCCAGATTTCTAACCTCTCCCCACCCTCTTTTCCAAGATGGCTTCTGAGTGCAGGTGAGCTGTGTATGTGCTCACATGGTTCCAGGGGGCCCATGACTCACAGGCAGCCCTTAGTAAGGCTGGTCTGGCCTGATCCCTGATGGTGGGGACTGGTGCTTGCTGAGGTGTAGCTGGCCCCATTGATTCCACTGAGGTCCTCACCACGAGAACCTCTTCCTCCTGAGCCCAGGCCTGTCTCTCACATCTATGTTCCCTAATGGAAGGCCTGGGAACTCAGGGCTGCTCTCTTCTCACCTTGCAGGACTGTAAAAATGCCCTCCCACCAACCCACCATTGCACAACTACCGTCTGCACGTGTCATTCCAGCACTGTGCCAAACTAAGGGGCATACAGACCGTCCCAGACTACCCACCTATGGTAGGCACAACAAAGATATCTGTCCATGTTGGAATCCCCAAAATGAAGACAAGCTGTGAGAGAGAATGTTATTTGGCAAGGGAGAATCAGGGTTGCCAATAAAAGTAAGGTTTCTAATCACCTGACTTTGAGATGAGAAGGTAATCCTGGATTATATAGGTGGGTCCAATGTCATCAATAATGTTCTTAAAAGTGGAGACAGGAGTAGGAGACTCAGAGTGATACAATGTGATGTGAGAAGAATTGACTGGCCACTGCTGCCTGTGAAGACAGAGGAAGAAGACCACAAGCCAAGGTATGCAAGCAGCCTCCAGAAGCTGGGAATGGCAAGATGGAGTCTCCCCTGGAGCTTCCAGAAAGGGACACAGACCTTCATGGTTCCCCACACACCACCGCCTGCACAGTGACCACATGCAGGAAGGAACACAGACCTTCATGTTTCCCCACACACCACCACCTGCACAGCGACCACATGCAGGAAGGGACACAGACCGTCAGGGTTCCCCACACACCACCACCTGCACAGCGACCACATGCAGGAAGGGATACAGCCCGTCAGGGTTTCCCACACACCACCACCTGCACAGCGACCACATGCAGGAAGGGACACAGCCTGTCAGGGTTTCCCACACACCACTGCCTGCACAGCGACCACATGCAGGAAGGGACACAGACCGTCAGGGTTCACACACACCACTGCCTGCACAGCGACCACATGCAGGAAGGGAGAGCAGCCAGCCTCTGGCACCTTCCGTTTCCCTCTTCCCTGCTCTCTTCTCAGAACAGTAAAGAAGGCAAGTCCTTCTGTGGTCTTTCCACCTTTAGCACATCTACTGCAGCCTGAAATAAATTTAGCATTCAGACATCCAAGTTTTCTATTGATAATTAAAGGGATTATTTTAGAATTGAGAACACCCTATTTTTTCCCTTCAGAACCTAGATTTCAAGATTATGATTTTGGCCTGACCTGTGGTGGCGCAGTGGATAAAGTGTTGACCTGGAATACTGAGGTCATCAGTTCAAAACCCTGGGCTTGCTTGGTCAAGGCACATATGGGAGTTGATGTTCCTGCTCCTCCCCCCTTCTCTCTCTCTCTCTCTTTTTCCCCTTTCTAAAATGAATAAACATCTTTAAAAAAAGATTATTATTTCAGGTTGAAGAAAAGATGACTTCAGAATCAGGGCTTTGCTTTTAAACAATATCTGCTCTTCCCCACTAAAGAATAAAGCCCATGGAGTCTATGAGTAGACAGATATTTCAGGGAATAAAAATAAATCAGAATATATATAATATTACCCCCAATACCTATGTAAGTGTGGCATCAAGCCAAGTTGCATAACCCCCCAACCAGACTGCTGCCCCTAAAGCCCTCCTGTAAAAAACCCCAGAGCTGCCACTCAGCCAGAGAATTCCCGTAAACAAAATGCTTTGATCTCATCATTCATTAAAACAGAGAATTCTCACCCTGGTTATTCAGTCAATAAATATGTATTGAGTCCCTACTATGTTGCAGGCACTGGTCAAAGGAGTTGAGGAATAGCAGGGATAATAGAGGAAACCTTTTCTAGAACCAACCTCTGGTCATTTTCTTTAAACCAGTTCCATACGGTTCACCTCTGTCACCCAAAATAGGGCATCAAACACATCAAGCCCAAGGAACAGAGGGGAACAACTGGAACCCTATGGATGGCAGACTGTCTTTGTTTGAAAAATGCTTGCATTTCTGCTCTGTTTGCACATTTCCTGAAGTGAAGTTTAATACGGTCCCTTTGAAGCTTTTTATGATATAAAAAACAATCCCCAATATAACCCCCAACTTCAATATCCCCAAAGAAACATTTACTTGTATGGAAGAATAGGATACCAGAGTGGTTTTTTTGTTTTGTTTTGTTTTGACTACTGAGCACCAAAAAGTCAGCTCTACTCCAATGTCTGGGGGCTGTTCAGAAGACTTAATTGGACTGGCCCAGATAGGTATTAGCTGACCCTACTGTTGGCCTGTTATACTCTACAGTAAACTATGACCCAGGACTAGAACTTATACAGCAGTAAATAGCTGAGAAGTCAGAACTACAATGGCACTAACCCTAACCAAAGCCAGTAGGTACAGAAGAACCCTAGTCACTGGAGGCCTTTATTTTCTTCACACAGTTCTACCTGCAGACTGCGATTGAAGCACAGGCTAGGCAGGGAGGCCTGCCTTTCTGACTCCTTCTCCATAATCTTCCTCTAGGTGACTCTGGTGCCTATTTCTAACCTACCTGGGATGTCTTCTGAATCAATTGTGTCCTGTTCCTATTAACCTGCTAGAGAAAAGAAAAAGAAAATATATGAGAAGCAACTGAAAACATTATAAATGGCCACAAAAACTTCCCCAATTATTTCATAAACCATGACCAAGCACTGGAGGGTCATAAGAGTTGGATTAGTGTGTGTGGTAAGCATGAAGTTTGTCTGTCTACCCTAGAAGTAAGATGGGTACTTACTTACCTCACACCTTATTTGTGATTTTACAGGTTAACAGCATCATCTACCCCTCTTCTCTCTCTCTCTCTCTCTCTCTCTCTCATTTTCCTCCCTTAATCACATATAAATACACACACACATTATCTAATATATGATAAAGATAAAATTAGTTGCTTAATAGTGGATACTGAGGAAAGTGGTTCACAATGAAGGAAAAAATGACTGGATCACCTCCTCACATCATATGCAAATGTAGATACT
The DNA here is from genome assembly GCF_036850995.1 of Saccopteryx leptura. Classification (NCBI taxonomy): domain Eukaryota; kingdom Metazoa; phylum Chordata; class Mammalia; order Chiroptera; family Emballonuridae; genus Saccopteryx; species Saccopteryx leptura. The sequence goes on from NW_027095730.1 coordinate 172,933, forward strand.
AGATGAATTAAAGATTCACTGTGAAAGGAGAAAACATATAGTTAATGGGGAGTGTGGAAGTGGAGTAGAGTGTCTTTGTGACCAAGAGGCAATACAGATCATGAGGGAAGAATACCGTTCAACCATTTCTAGCATAGACAAAGCTAACGGACGAATGACAGAATGGAAAGTGGTAACTGAATTTTTAATACCAATACAAGAGCAATAGCTAGACTATGAAAAGAACAACTGCAATTCATTGGAAAAATACAGTAACTTTCAATAGAAAAATAGGAAAGGATACAAACAGGCAATTTAGAGAAGAAAAAAAGATGACATAAAAAAGATTCATATTCATTTGCATTCAGTAAAATGCAACAATAAAATACATTAAATTAATGGCAAAAAGAACACTAGACCATGCAGAATGTTGGCAAAGACACGGCTACATTTGCATCCTCATGTGCTGCTGGCAGAAGTAGAAGGAAGCAGCCATTCTAACGAGCAACCCTGCAGTCCTTACTCAGTCGGTATACGCATAATGTATAGCCCAGCAATTTTACTCCTGGTTGTATATACCAAAAGCATACTCACATAGGTATATAAGAGGATACACACAGGCTGTTCATTGAGTGTTATCTGATGGTGGGAGGTGTTGGGGAGAATGGATAGGCAGAAGGTGGTGGCATGCACACCTGAAACTGGAACCAAAGGCTCCCGTGTGCATCCAGAAATATACATCAATTTGGAAAGTAAGATATTGAGGCAAAACTAAAAAAAAACTGAGTGAAATACAGAATGGAAACCATTTTTATAAATTAAAAATAAATGTGCCTGACCAGACAGTGGCACAGTAGATAAGAGTGTCAGACTGGGATACAGAGGACCCAGGTTCAAAACCCCCAGGTTGTCAGCTTGAGCATGGGCTCAACTGGCTTGAATGTGGGGTCACTAGCTTGAACATGGGATCATAGACATGACCCCAAGGTCACTGGCTTGAACCCAAACATCACTGGCTTGAAGCTCAAGGTTGCTGGCTTGACCCCAAGGTCGCTGTCTTGAGCAAGGGGTCACTTGCTGTGCTGTGGCACCCCGGTCAAGGCACATAGAGAAAGCAATCACTGAACAACTAAGATGCTGCAATAAAGAATTGATGCTTCTCATCCCTCTTCCTTCCTATCTGTCCCTATCTGTCCCTCTCTCTGTGTCTGTCATAAAAATAATAATAGTAAAAATACATGTATACAAAACAACACAACACTACTTGCTAGAACAGAAACTACACTTTAGAATGGATGCCCACAGGGTGATGAAGAAATGGACTTTCAGAATGGGGACAAAAGAGAATGAATGAGTACATAACAAGCAAAGACATGAGAAAGGGGCCTTGCACGGATAATGATGTGCCATAAACTGAGGGATGAAATTCACTCAACCCTTTGTGCCTTGATTTAAAGTAACAATCATAATAATCAAGGTGGTCCTTGACCTGTCAGTGTCAGATTTCAGTTATTCGTCAAACCTTACATTATCACTGTCCATCCTCAGGGACCTGGCCTTCATCTAGCTGGTCCTTCCTTTCCACATTTTACTCTCACTTTTCTTCTCCAACGTTCTTTCTAACCTCTAGTTGATCCCCTCTTCCCCATTCCTTTGTCTTTCTGTTCCTCATTATTTTTTTTGTTTTTTATTAGCTGTTATTATATGTTGATTTATATTTATTTTGTTTTTAATTTGTGTTTACATAGATTCAAGGGTTCCAATGAATATATCTCCCCCACCCCTTATTCCCCCTCACCCCCACATGCCCCCTCTGCCCAATGCCTTCTGCCCTTCCCTCCAGGATTTGCTGTCCTGTTCTCTGTAATGCTGTGTTATATATATATATATATCTTTCCCTTCTCTGATCATTATTTTATCTTCTTCCTTAACCTTCCTTCTATCCCTTCATTTTCAAAGCTTCCTTGTTTTCTCCTAGAATGGCTTTTATCATGTATATAACACAAATTTTACCATAATAACTAGCTAGCATTTATTGACAACTTACTGTATTGCTAAGCTCCATTCCAAGCTATTTATATAGTGATTCTCATAATAATTCAGGTTTAAAGTATCTGTAGGATTATTTGACAAGGGGGAAAGTAAAGCATAGGTTAAATAACTTGCCCAAGATCACAGAGTGAGTAAGAAGCAAATAATGAACTCAAACTCCAGGCAATCTGGCACCAGAATCCATGCTATTAATCACTATGCTACACTGACTGCTCTAATCCACAGATATAATCTCAGAAGTGTTGCAAATGTGAATAAGAAGGTTTATTGTAGCATTGTTTAAAATACAATAACCCTGCTCTTAATCTAATATCCACTAATAGCTGTCCATAAGCCCACATGTTCAATGTTCATAAAGAATGAACTAGCTCTTGCATGTATTCACACGAAGAAACCTACAAACATAAGTAAAATATGTAAAATATATATATGGTGCACAATGTGATTTATTTTATGTAATTTCCTTTTTAAAAGGAGATAAATGTATGTGCACACACATAAAAGTTATTGTTAAGCCTAATCCGGAGGGACCCGAAACATTGAAGATGCGAACAAAGTCCGTCGATTCCACACCAAAGCTTTATTGTCTAGCTTGGCCAAGCAGCGGCAACTCCAACAGAAATCTGAGGGAGAGAGCGCCAGCCCTTTGTTCTACCTAGTTTTTATAGTTTTGCAAGTGGGAAGTACAGAAGCAAAAATTGCAGTTAGGTGCCTTTTACCCTTATTGGTTATAGTCATATGTCCTTTAACATGATAGGACCATGTTCAATTTGCAAGCCATACATCATTTTGGAGAAAACAAAATTACAAGTCAACACAATGGTAGAAAGATGTCTCTTTACATATTAAAAGGCATTCCTATATTCTCTAATGTTTATCCACCATCTCTGTCCAGAGTCACACACATTAACCACATGCATTCACATAGGAGAGGTAGTTTCGTGGGGACAAATACCCGCAAATGGCTTATTGCTATAGGAAAAGGTTTATTTTGGCTTTTCTCTTCCTGCACCTGGCTAGCCATTCACCCCTTTCCCCACAGGTGTGGTGGAATGTCTGGGAATCCATGTTTTCCTTTCCTTTGCATTTACAATACAATGCCAAGGGCCTGTAACCGTGATTGGAAAAATTCTGTTTGACCATTTGTCTAAAATTAAAGAAAGCAGGAATTGACCGCTCCCTACCATAAACCACTGAAAAATTTGCTTAGAGCTAGTGTAACAGTAAAAATAGAAAATTCCTTCTGTCCTTTGCCTGGCTAATTTTGGCTTGCAGAACAAGAACTGGCCCGCCTTGCCCCGATGTAATCATAGGTGATTGCTCTTCCTCAAGTACCTGGGGCAATCACCCTGAGAGCCCTTGCAAATTCCCTATCTCATGACTCCTGAATTCCTGAACTGAGATAATGTATAAAACTTGCTTGCTGAAGTTGTTCGGGGCTCTTGGCCATCTCCTTGCCTTGAGCCCGCTCGCGAGTGTAATAAACTTTTTCTTCTGTTTTATCCACACACTTGGGTCTAGAGTCTTCGTGATGCGCCATCGGTCAACATTTGGAGCTCCCACCGAGATCCCACTTCCTTGCAGACCACGAGACGCACACCTGACGCTTGGTGAGTGAAACTGGCGGTGGCTGTCAGGCAGGGACGTGAGTCCCTCCTGGCTGCGACCGACAGATGTGTCAGGGGGTCGCAGGCCACGACTCCGGGGGATGCCCTGGAGTGTGAGGACGACCAAGGATGCTTGGAAGTCCATCTGCTGTCTCAGACACAATCTGTAGATTTGTTGCCAGTTTCCAACCGAGCTCGTTGTTCCGGACCGCTAGGTTTATTTTTAGTTCATTTTGCCATTCACGGTGCAGCCGGCTTAGTCTATTCGTCTTTGTGATTGTCCTGGTTATTGTCTTATTTGTGTGTTATTGTCTTTTTGGGTTTGAAATGGGACAAGGAGCTTCCACCTCACTGTCTCTGACTCTGTCTCATTGGTCTGAGGTTAATGCCCGAGCTCAAAATCTGTCTCTTCTTGTTAAAAAGCGCAAGTGGCACACTTTCTGTACCTCTGAGTGGCCCACCTTCGGACTAGGTTGGCTGACCACTGGAACCTTCCACAAAGATACCATAAAGGCGGTTAAAGCAGTTGTCTTCAGTCCAGGACCCCATGGCCGTCCGGATCAACAGCCTTATATTTGGGCTTGGGAAGACCTGGCCGACGACCCTCCTCCTTGGATCCAACCTTTCCTTCCTCCCCCTGCACCCTCCCTCCCAACAACCCTCTCCACCACTCCAGGCACTCCCAGACATGCTCCAACTCATCCAGACCTCTGCTCTATGCTTTCACTCAAACCTCCGGAGCCAACGGCGCCTGCTTCATCCCTGTATACCCCCCTTCCCTCTTCTGTTCTCCCTGAATCTCAAACTGACCTTATTCTTTTTGATTCGGGACTCCCGCCTCCCTATCCCAGGGATGTCCCTGCCAGCAGTGCAGGTCCCCAGCTTGGGGCCCCACATCAGGACGAACGGGGACCATCAGTAGAGGGCCCAGCCCAAGGTACCCAGAGCCGGAGAGCACAAAACCCAGATGACATGGCCGTCACCCTGCCCCTTCGACCTTTCGGACCCCCTGTCCCTGACGGCCAAGGGGGGAACATGCCGGCGCTTCAGTATTGGCCCTTCTCCTCCTCAGATCTATACAATTGGAAAAACAATAATCTGCCTTTTTCAGAGGACCCTGTCAAACTTACTGACCTTCTCGAGTCTCTTATGTTTTCCCATCAGCCCACTTGGGATGACTGCCAGCAGCTTTTAGGTATCCTCTTCACCTCAGAAGAAAGAGACCAAATTCTCCTCGAGGCCAGGAAATTGGTTCCTGGACCTGATGGACGTCCTACTCAACTCCCCAACCTTATAGATGAGGCTTTTCCCCTGAGGCGGCCTAACTGGGACCCTAATATGCCTGAAGGTAGGCAGCGACTCTTACTCTATCGCCAGACTCTGATGATGGGTCTCCGAGCGGCGGTGAGATGCCCCACTAATTTGGCTAAGGTAAGAGAAGTAATTCAAGGGCCAGAGGAATCCCCATCCAGATTCCTAGAGAGACTAATGGAAGCCTATAGGAGGTACACCCCTTTCGATCCTGAGTCTGAAGATCAGAAAGGGGCACTGGCTATGGCTTTTATAGGACAGTCAGCTACTGATATTCGGAGGAAACTCCAGAGGATGGATGGGTTACAGGACACAGCTCTGAGAGATTTAGTCAAGGAAGCTGATAAGGTATACTATAAAAGAGAGACAGCAGAGGAAAAGGAGCAAAGATTAGAAAAAAAACGTGAGGAGCAGGAAAGTAAGCAAGATAAACGGAGAAACAAAGAGTTAACGAAGATTTTGGCTACCGTAGTAGAGAAACAAGATAGAAAAGAAAAGCATAGTACCTCGGGCCCAAACCAAAAACCAAAATTAGGACCTAACCAGTGTGCCTACTGTAAAGAAGAAGGACACTGGGTCAGGGATTGCCATAAGAAGAAGAAAAAGAAGACTGAGGAAATCCTTGCCCTAGGAGATTAGGGGCGTCAGAGTTCGGACCCCCTCCCCGAACTCAGGGTAACATTCAATGTGGAGGGGACACCAATCGACTTTGAGGTAGATACTGGAGCAGTTTACTCCGCCCTGCAGAGCCTGCTGGGTCCCCTCTCAAACAAAAAATCCTTGGTCCAGGGGGCAAAAGGATGCCAGCATAGGTCATGGACAACTGAAAGGACAATGGATCTGGGGAGGGGAAAAGTACAGCACTCCTTTCTGGTCATACCAGAATGCCCTGCCCCACTGCTGGGGAGGGATTTGCTTACCAAGTTGGGGGCGAGTATTGATGTCAAACCTCAGGGACCAGAAGTAAGATTCAGTAACCCTCTTGTCAGTCAGCCTGTTGTGACCATGCTGACCTTGTCTGCTGAAGATGAGTATAAACTGTATGAGACCCCTGCCCCCAGACCCCATTCAACAGAAGACAGGTGGCTTCAGAGCTTCCCAGAGGCCTGGGCAGAAATGGCAGGGCCAGGATTGGCAGTACAAAGGCCTCCAGTGGTAGTATACTTAAAGCCCTCCGCCACCCCCGTAAGGGTCAAACAATACTACATGAGTAAAGAGGCCCGAGAAGGCATTAGACCTCACATCCAGAGGCTGCTAGGACAAGGGATCCTGAGGCCTTGTCAATCAGGGTGGAACACCCCCCTGCTACCAGTGAAGAAACCAGGGACAGGGGACTATAGACCGGTCCAGGATTTGAGAGAGGTTAACAGTCGGGTAATGGACATACATCCAACAGTCCCAAACACTTACAACCTCCTCAGTACCCTCAGTCCTGACAGGAAGTGGTATACAGTACTGGACCTGAAAGATGCCTTCTTCTGCTTGCGCCTGCATGAGGACAGCCAACCCCTGTTTGCTTTTGAATGGACTGACCCTGAGAGCGGACTCAGCGGACAGCTCACCTGGACACGGCTACCCCAGGGCTTCAAGAACTCTCCCACCATCTTTGACGAAGTGCTGCACCAGGACTTGAGTGCCTACCGAGCCTCCACCCCTGAGGTAACTCTGTTGCAGTATGTTGATGATCTGTTACTTGCAGCTGCCACCATAGAGCAGTGCGAACAGGGAACTGAGAAACTGCTTGTCGAACTGGCCAAACTGGGATACCGGGCATCCGCCAAAAAGGCCCAGATCTGCCAACCCGAAGTCACCTTCCTGGGCTACTCTCTCCGAGATGGTAAGAGATGGCTAACTGAGGCCAGGAAAAAGACTGTTACTCAAATCCCGCCTCCGAAAAATCGGAAGGGCCTCAGGGAGTTCTTGGGCACAGCAGGTTTTTGCAGACTATGGATACCCAGTTTTGCCGCACTAGCCGCCCCTCTGTACCCCTTGTTAAAGGATGGAACTGAGTATACCTGGGGAGATGAACAGCAAAAGGCCTTTGACCAAATCAAGAGGGCACTGTTGTCAGCCCCGGCCTTAGCACTCCCCAACATAGAGAAGCCATTCACTCTCTATGTAGACGAGAAGGAAGGGATAGCTAAAGGAGTATTGACTCAGTCTCTGGGACCCTGGAAACGGCCGGTGGCTTATCTCTCTAAGAGGTTGGATGCAGTTGCAAAAGGGTGGCCGGGATGCCTACGGGTGATCGCTGCTGTGGCCCTCCTGGTCAAAGATGCCGACAAACTGACTCTGGGCCAGAAATTGACTGTTATTGCCCCCCTTGCCCTGGAAAGCATAATCAGACAACCTCCAGACCGCTGGCTAACCAATGCCCGCATTACTCATTACCAAAGCCTCCGGTTAGATAAAGACAGGATCACCTTTGGCTCTCCAACTGTTTTGAACCCAGCCACCCTGCTACCCAGGAAAGAGGGGGGAACTGTCCACCATCAGTGCAGGGATATCCTAGCCGAGGAAGCTGGGATCTGGAAAGACTTATGGGACACACCATTGCCACAATCTGACTTAATTTGGTACACTGATGGAAGCAGTTTTCTGTATGAAGGAGAACGCAGAGCTGGGGCTGCAGTGGTAGACAAGGAAAAAGTAATCTGGTCAGAGAGACTTGCCCCAGGAACCTCAGCCCAAAAGGCAGAACTAATAGCTCTAACAAAGGCCTTAGAACTGGCTAGTGGTAAACGGGCCACCGTCTACACGGATAGCAGGTATGCATTTGCCACTGCACATGTGCATGGGGCAATTTACAAAGAAAGGGGCCTGCTCACATCAGCAGGTAAAGACATTAAGCACAAACAAGAAATCCTAGCCCTCTTAGATGCTGTCATGCTCCCACGGGAGCTGGCCATTGTCCATTGCCCTGGGCACCAGAAAGGGCAAGACCCAGTAGCCAAAGGCAACAGGAAGGCAGATGAGGAGGCTCGAGCAGTAGCCATGAGGACTGCCTCCAACATCCTCACTATAGAAGTAGAGCCATCCCCCACCCTGACCCACTTAAAGGAACCTGAGGATGCTCGGACGTTCCTCCAGATGGCCCACCATCTTACCCACCTTGGGACTGACAAACTGGTACAACTGCTTCAGGATGATAAAACATTGACTACCCCCGAGAAGAGGCAAATGGCAAAGGAAGTAGTCAAAGCTTGTAAGGCCTGCCAGATGGTAAATGCCTACCCAGCCAAAGGAACCAGAGGAACCCGTCTCCGAGGCACCAGACCAGGCCAATATTGGGAAGTAGACTTCACTGAGGTAAAACCTGCCAAGTATGGACTAAGGTATCTCTTAGTTTTTGTAGACACCTTTTCAGGATGGGTAGAAGCTTTCCCTACCAAACATGAGACGGCGGCGGTGGTAATTAAGAAGATTATGGAAGAAATCTTTCCTAGATTTGGCCTTCCAAAGGTAATAGGGTCTGATAACGGACTGGCGTTTGTGGCCCAGGTAAGCCAGGGGGTAGCCAAAATATTGGGAATTAATTGGAAACTACATTGTGCTTATAGACCCCAAAGTTCAGGACAGGTAGAGAGGATGAATAGAACAATTAAAGAAACCTTAACTAAATTAGTCATAAAGACTGGCCATAGAGATTGGGTAATGCTCCTACCATACGCTCTTTTCCGGGTTCGGAATACCCCTTCCGCTAAAACTAACCTAACTCCCTTTGAAATACTTTTTGGAACCCCTCCGCCTATTCGGGATTTATCCCCCTCTGACATAAATATCCCGAATACCCCCTTGTCTGTTAGGTTACAGACCCTGGCCAGAGTGCAACATTGCCTATGGAAGCAGTTGTCTGACCTTTACCAGCCGGCAGGAGACGGGACCCCGCATCGCTACCAGGTTGGAGACTTCGTCTACGTCCGGAGACACCAACACCGAACACTCAAACCCCGCTGGAAGGGACCCTACCAGGTCCTCCTCATCACACCCACCGCTGTAAAAGTCGATGGCATCGCTGCTTGGATCCATACTTCACACCTCAAGCCTGCTCTTGCTCCTGATGACCAGTGGACAGTGGAGAAAACAGATAATCCCCTCAAGCTGCGTGTCCGCCACCGCTGTAACAAATCCCCACCAACCGATCCAACAGACATGGCAGGTGATATCGGGGACCAGTGATATAGTATGGAAAGTGACTTCCAATGACCACCCCCCCTGGACTTGGTGGCCGTCCCTGTACCCAGACCTTTGCCAACTTGTAGCCGGACTAGGCAATTGGGATATACCCACGGCTGACCCAAGGGTAGGCCCACCTCCTCGTGTATCTGGAAAATGTGCCTGCCCTGTCAGTTGGAACGGCTATAGTTATGGTTGCGGCCACCCTGCTTTGCGAGCAGAGTTGCGTAATTCTGATTTCTATGTGTGTCCAAGAGATGGTCGCAAAAGGGATACAGCCTGGAGATGTGGGGAAATAGAGGTCTTTTACTGCAAAGCCTGGGGGTGTGAAACTACCGGAACAACTTACTGGAGACCCACCTCCTCCTGGGACTGGATTAGGGTAATGCAAGTAGCCTGGGAAGGGGCAGGAATTCAGGACTCCCGCTGCTCCGGGAATGAAGCCTCTGGCTTCTCTGCACAGAGGCCAGGGACCTGGACTGGTAGTGGGCCATGTACAAATTTCACCTGTAACCCACTGAACATTACCTTTACCCACCATGGAAGAAGGCAAGTTAATACATGGCTAAAAGGCAGGCAGTGGGGCTTAAGAATGTATGTATCAGGACATGATACTGGATTGACTTTTAAAATTAGGCTCCAGATAGATATCACCGGAGGCAGCCCATTAGGACCTAACAAAGTATTGGCTGACCAAGGGGCCCCAAGGCCTAGCAAGCCCCTTTCAGCCCCGGTGCAAGCTACTCCTTCCCCGAGAGATAGAGCTAGCAGCCCAGCCAGTGCTAGTAGTACACCCCTGTCACAAACCCCGTCAGGTCCAACCACGGGGCAGCGATTATTAGATCTAATAAAAGGAGGTTTTGAAGCTTTAAATAGCACCCATCCCAACCTTACTGACTCCTGCTGGATATGCTTGCAGGCAGGGCCTCCCTATTATGAAGGGGTCGCCGTCAATGGCAGCTACTATGAGAACAAAAGCCCTTCCCAGTGTAATTGGGGCAGTCGTCACATGCTTACCCTCCCAGAAGTGACTGGACAGGGGATATGCCTGGGGACCCCGTCTGCCTCAGACAAGGCCCGATGCCTGCAGACTATTTCAATTTCCCCTAACAGTTCCTATTTGATCCCTGAGAAAGGAACTCGGTGGGCATGCAGAACGGGCCTGACTCCCTGTGTGTCCACTCAGGCCTTTAACAACTCTCAAGATTTTTGTGTAATGGTTAGGGTTTTCCCCCGCCTTATATATCATGGAAATGAGGACTTTGAAGAGGCAATTGAAGGGCAGACCAGGTATAGAAGAGAGCCTGTCACACTCACCCTAGCAGTACTGCTAGGAGCCGGGGTATTGGCAGGAGTGGGAACAGGAGCTGCTGCCCTAGTTGAAGGACCCAGACAAATGGCCTTGCTAGAGTCTGCTATTACCCAGGATTTAAGGGCCATAGAGCAGTCAATAGAAGCTTTAGAAAAGTCACTGACCTCCCTCTCTGAGGTCGTGTTGCAAAACCGACGAGGCTTAGACTTGTTATTTTTAAGAGAGGGTGGTTTATGTGCTGCTTTAAAAGAAGAATGCTGTTTCTATGCCGACCACACTGGAGTAGTAAAAGACTCCATGAGCAAATTAAAAGAAAGGCTGAAGGCTAGAGAAAAGAGATTACAGGACCAGCAGGGATGGTTTGAAGGGTGGTATACCAAATCACCCTGGTTAACTACCCTCATCTCCACCTTGGCAGGACCCCTTATAGTACTACTGCTAGTTGTCACTATTGGATCGTGTGTCTTAAATAGACTAACCACCTTCCTGCAGGGGAAAATAGGGACTGTAAAACTCATGGTTGTAAGACAGCATTATGAAAGATTAAACCAGGACTCAGATCTCTAGGATTAGAGATATGCAAGAGAAGAGAAGGAAATGTAACCGTGAGTGGAAAAATTCTGCTTGACCTTTTGTCTAAAATTAAAGAAAGCAGGAATTGACCGCTCCCTACCATAAACCACTGAAAAATTTGCTTAGAGCTAGTGTAACAGTAAAAATAGAAAATTCCTTCTGTCCTTTGCTTGGCTAATTTTGGCTTGCAGAACAAGAACTGGCCCGCCTCACCCCGATGTAATCATAGGTGATTGCTCTTCCTCAAGTACCTGAGGCAATCACCCTGAGAGCCCTTGCAAATTCCCTATCTCATGACTCCTGAATTCCTGACCTGAGATAATGTATAAAACTTGCTTGCTGAAGATTGTTCGGGGCTCTTGGCCATCTCCTTGCCTTGGGCCCGCTCGCGAGTGTAATAAACTTTTTCTTCTGTTTTATCCACACACTTGGGTCTAGAGTCTTCATGGTGCACCCTCGGTCAACAGGCCATCCTGGTTATGCCAATCACACAGTACAGAGACTATTCTCACAATTTCTCTGTGCACCTTAACCCAAATTAATAAAATGTTCTTCAAGCCTCTTAAAATATTAATATTAATTCTGCAGCTTTTGGTACTTTATAACACCTGCGGATGAAGTGGCGCAGTGGCTCCTCAATTATGAGTATACATATCTGCAAATCTATTTTTGTAAAAGTAAAACCTAGTAATATGTTCATAGTAATTAAAGTTGGAAATGAATCTGGGGTAAAACAAAAGAAAAATTTTACTTTTCATTTAATTCCTCTTTGGATTGCTTAAATCTTCTAAGCATACATACATATTACTTTGGTTTTAAACAATAAGAGTTACCAAAATGGTGAGACTGTGGGGCATTTTTGTTTTGTTCTTTATATTTTTTGTACTTAAAAAAAAGCCTAATAAACATTATTTGAACAAATGTATATACTGTTACTTTAAATCCATTGATAGAAGGAATCACTGATGCTTTCATAATTGAAATTTGCACTTTATGTTTGAGAGTGTTAATGAAGCACATTTTAGTACAGGATACAATTTCAGAGAGGAAAAGTAGCTTTACAAAAAGCTTGCAACCTTGACTTACTGAAGCAGCAGGACAGAGAGGGCAGGTCTCCAATACAATATGACAGCATGTGGCCTTTCAGATAGATTTACGTTAGAGCTGAGAAACACCCCTTCTGAGTGATAATATGGAAGGGAGGATAGAAGGGGAGGAGCTAGCCTAAGAATTCTGCAAATCCATTTAATGGTATCAGGCAGTTTACTTGCCAAAAGACACCTCGGAAAAATTAGGTGTAAAGTATGAGTGTTAGTTACTGTAGATCCAGTAGCCATGGCCACCATCAAAGCCGCCTGCCCCATGCAGGTTCCCTTCAGACAGATGGTAAAAAAAACAGTGGAGCCAAAAACTGGTGAGCCATCTTCTTTATTCCTGCTCACAACCAGTGGGCAAGAAAACACACAGAGCAGGAAAACACTTCTCTTTCCATACAGGGCTGCCAAAGCCACCGACTTTTTCAGGTATTTTCCCAGAATCAAAGGCCCTCACCAGCCTTATTCACCTCTGTTCCCCATCTCCTTCTCCTGCACAAACTGGCTTCTCCTCCAGCATTCCGCCACGCTGGCTGCCTCCTCTCCTCCACGTGGCCTCTCTGCCCTGCCACAACATGGGCTCCTCCCCTCTACAACAGTGTGGTCTCTCTCTCCTCAAAATGGCCTCCTCACTCCTCCTTTAAAAACTTTTCCAAAGGACAACTCCTCCTCCAGCACACATTAGCATAACCAAGCCCCTTCCCAAGCAAGAAGGGCAATTAGCTGTATCACATGAGAGCATCATCACGTGAGCAGGGGCCATCTTTAACAATAAGAGTAAGAAAACAATAGAAAATACAGATTTTACAACTCACTTGCCCAGCAGTTACCAAATATTGTAGATACTGATGTCCAAGTAGTTTGAATAGTCAGCAAAGTAATGGCCTATGGGTCCCAAGTAGGAGTGTTGGGAGTTTTATACTCAGGCACAACACCATTAAACATGAATTCAGGTATCACAGTAGCACAAACATCCAAATCTGCTCATGGCTTACTAACCAGAAAGAGACCCAGATGGACGCACTATTACCCAACTATTGTTACATATTTTCCATTGCACCAAAATGTTTTTTTCCCCTAAGAAATTTGGAAAGTATTCCTGTTATTAATTAAGCTTTTCTTTAAAAAGAATTTTGTAATCTTGAACAAATTTTAAATTAACATAATATACCCTTTTTTCAAAGAAGTTTGAAAAGACTGATTTGAAGCATTAACTTTAATTGCCTTTATTAACTTCAGTCAGATAGAGGTTTTATTAGAAGACTCCATTTTCAACAACTACAGAAAAGAGAAAAATAATATGTAGCATATATTAAGGAAAAGATTACTGCTAATAGAACCAAAAGATAAATTGAAAATATGAAAAATCGACATCAGTAATAAGGTTAATCTATAAATCTGAGACAATCTCCAATAACAAAAAACCACCACATCTTGGCCTGACCTGTGGTGGTGCAGTAGATCGAGTGTTGACCTGGAACGCTGAGGTTGCTGGTTCAAAACCCCGGGCTTGCCTGGTCAAGGCACATATGGGAGTTGATTCTTCCTGCTCCTCCCCCCTTCTCTCTCTCTCTCTCTCTCTCTCTATCTCTGTCTCTCCTCTAAAATGAATAAAAATAATTTTTTAAAAAAAATTTAAAAAACCACCACATCTTTGGAAACTAATTAGGAATATCTATCAAATTTTAAAAGCACATATAAATCCTATTTCTAGAAAATTATCCTACAAAGCTACTAGCTGTATGATTCATGTTCAGGGTCATTCACTACTGCATTGTTTGTAAGAGCAAAAGATTGCAAACCACCTAGTGATAATCTTTATATTACTACTGCCTACTTATCTACTAAAATCATTGCTTATTTATCCAGTGAAATACTATGCTGATGATTAAAAATAAAATATTACTAAGTTCTCAAACTATGACATGTTGTCAGCTGTAATTTTCACTTTAAACAGAGCTATCTTTCAGACTTATTTATAGGGTTATATTATTTATCACTCTGTGCACATACAGAAAGAAAAATATAAGTGAAATCAATTGATTAAGAAATTCAAGAAAGAGGGACAGACAGGAAAGGGAGAGCAATAAAACACATCAATTCTCATATGTCCCTTGACCAGGGGGCTCCAGCCGAGCCATTGACCCCTTGTCAAGCCAGTAACCTTGGACTCATGCCAGCAACCATTTGTGAGCCTGCACTCAAGCCAGATGAGCCCGCACTCAAGCCTGCCACCTCAGGGTTTCGAATCTGGGTCCTCAGAGCCCCAGGCTAATGCTCTGTCCACTGCGCCACCACCTGAAGTGGTTAAGAAATTCTTACAACTTCCTCACATTCAGAGCCCATCTTTCTGAATCATTTTTAGATTCCAGTTATAGAAATTCATACTTTGCCATGGAATGTTATCCTTTGTGCTCCACCATTATTTCCAAAATCATCTTCAACAATGCTGATACATGTTAGTTTTGATGCCAGAATCTTCTTAATTTTAGTTGAAGAAGAAGTTAGAAGGCTTTCTGACATAAACTGGGACTCATATTTCCTCCAAAGTGGTCCCTCAACGGTCAGTTGCCTGAAAAGTCAAGGAGTTGCCAATGTCCACCCGCACATGCACGGGCATAGTGACCACACCAGGCCTGCTGCTCACTGACAGTGGTTCTGAGATGCCACTGAATGTAAGCCCTGCCTTAATTTATGGGCTAACATATAACAGGAATGTTCTGTATTGTTGAAATTCTTTGTTTAGTGGAAAAAGGTAGAGTACAATGTGTAAAGCAGGCTACCATTTGTATAAAAATGGAAATAAAGAATAATATGAATGGTTGTAAAAGCATAAAATATTCCTAGAAGAACACACACATACACATTCAACTGTCACCCAGATGATAAGTACTAGACAACTGGAGATGAGGAGGGAAGGAGAACTTCATTGTATAGATATTGTATCTCTTAGATTATAAACAATGGGAACATTTAATTTTTTAAAAATATATTTAAAAACTTATAGATTTGCTTTTGCTGTTTTAAAAATAAAGTAGAAGTGAGGTGTCATTTTATTCTTCTCGCAAAGCAACAATTTTCAATGCTGGATAAAATGTGTTTGCATAAGAAGTGGCTACATTCATTATGTCATGCATGCAGTTATTTTAAGAGCAAAGAGACTCCGAAGATTTTACCACAAGTAAAATCTAAATGAAAGTACAAGTCAATTAATAAATTACTGCTGGATTTCCATTTGTGTCCTTACTAGTTGAGTTCAAAAAGACATTTAAAAGCTTTGAAACACAGGGAAATTGAAAAATACCATTTCTGATCCCTCCTTTGAGCTGTGCGAACAATTACGAAAGGGACAGCAAGCATTCACTTGATGAACCACTAACTGGCTATTACAGAATGACAGAGACCCAAGTTCTGACTTTAAGGACCTCAGAGTCTAGTAAAGGTAAAGATACCCAGACCTGTGATGGAACTCAATGGGAAGTGCACACACAGTGCAGTGGAAACACAGGCGGGGGTCTAGCATAGGTTAGGGTTCTATAAAAACACCTACTCTAAGCACTAACATTCAGATCAAACACTAAAGGTTCTAACTCTGAAGCTAACTAACTCAGTGGAAAATGTGTTCAATGTCTGGTCAGAGAATCAATTCACCTCTACTCTTGCGTCTGTTACCATCTGATAATTGATGCATTTAATAATTCTACCCATTTTCTCTCCTATATCCTCAACTTCTTTTATACTTCTTTCCTCTCAGCACAGAAAGATTCTCTTCTCTTCCATCTTTACCTTACCTTTTTCTCCCATGACCCCTTCTAATTCCTGCCCTATTTCTTTACTTTCTTTTGTAACCTTTTTATAAAACATGCTACATTTACTATCTCTGCTCTCAGTGCTCATTCATTCTTGCCACCTCACTAATAATTAGTCTTGCCTAGGTAGCCAGTAATCTCTTGCCTGTCAAATTCAATTAATATCTTACCATATCCTAGTTGACCTCTTTTTCTCCTTCCTTGGTTTCTCAAATTTTTCAGGAACTCTCCATTGATTTTATTACAAAAACTCATGCTAATTGCATGGTGTGTGAGAACTTACCTAGCTTGAGAAACTCATTTTCATTTCAGAAACTAATGCCTAGAAAGAAATAGATTAGGATACATAACAGAGAAGTCCCCTCCAAAAAATGTCTATAATGTTTGATGAGATGATCAACTGACAAATACACTCTAAGAAGCACATGGCAGAAGTGTTGGCCTCACTGGGGCCTTTACTCTTAAGCTAAGGTCAAGGTAAAGAGCAAATCAAAATTTCTGATCTCAGTAGGCAGATAGTTCATATAGGGGGATAAAAAAAAGGAACAGCACACAAGGTAATCTGATCTAACCCTCTCACTAAGGAAAATTTAACAACTTTCTTAAGCTGGATCCGAAATAGCTCACGGAATATTGAGACCTTACTAGGCCAAGATTAGAAGACAAGACCCGGAAAACAAGCCTGGCCATGCAAGGTTGCATTTTTTCCAAGGCATTTGCCTATGATGGAAGAGAAACTTTAAAGCTCATCTTCATGTTGAGGCCAGAAATCAAAGCCTAGGCAGCTCTGATGAATGAACTCCCCCTATCTGCTGGAATAAAGAAAGTGTGCCTTCAGGACAGGGGCGAGCTGGAAATAAACCAGCACTGCAGGGATATCTTACCCAGCCTTCCACCATCTGAACGCCCAGGAATCTCAAGCTTTAAACCAAAATGAAGGAGGTCCCAGAATGGCAGCATTCCCAAACACCTAGCAGAACCAAAGGAAAGTCCTCTCTGAGAGAAGATGCCATCACCCTAGGCATCAAAATATTTTCTAAATACCTTTTAAATAAAATATGCAGCACAGACTTAAAGATCACTAAGCACACAAGGAAACAAATGCTTTAAGCAAAAAACAATATAAACAATAAGTAACAGAAATGACCCCAAAACATGGTATACTGAAATTTTTAGGCACAGGAATGATTTTTCTCCAAGAAGCGCTCCCTGCCACCTTTTTGTGCTGCCACAGCATCCTAGATACATCCTTGATAAATCAATCTCACCTTTCTCTAAGCCGCTTGAAGTCCAGAACCTTGTTTACTTGTCTTTGTATCCTCAAGACTTCACGTGCTGTCTGGCAGAGAGTGGGTGTCCAGTATCTGTTGAACTGAATGGGATACATTATGGTGGCATGCTGATCATCTACAGTACACCATATAGGAACTACTGAGGAGGTTTCATGGGTCTCCCCAGACAGACTTGAGGGTCAGGAACCCCAGAGTATAGAAAAGTTATAATGAGCTGCGGCACCTGCCAAGAGAAAGAGAGTGTAAGTATGAAGGCAAAAAAAAGAGAAAGGATTTCACTACAATGGGAAGGTCTGAGAAGTCTTGGGACTGAAACTTTGAAAAGCTCTTTTATGGCTTCATAAACATTTTCATGGTGTGTCCCAGTCAACCATGAAGCTGGGGAGAGGCTGGGCAGGAGGGAAGCACATGGGAAGCACTTGCCAGAAAGATAGTCTTTCACTGAACAGTTTCTATTTATCTATTCAGGCAAACACAGAGCTAATTTAATGCTGTTTGTTTTGTTTTGTAGGCAGCAAAGTTATACCTAGAGACTGATTCTGTCTTTGACACAATTTATTTAGCTCTGGGAATTGTAATAATTTCACAATTTCAGGCAACAGGATAAGTGATAATATCTCTTTATCAACAGGATCAAGCATAATATCTCTTAACAAGGCAATAAAGAAATAACATACAGTACTCCAAACAAATGACAGATTAATCACCCTACTGATCCATTCAAGAGGAGGTGAAGAAACAATATTCAAATTTAATAGGAGGTGTACCTTTTCATATGAGGAGTCAAAGGGGAGAGAGGGTGACCAACCGCGACCTAATCTCCAGCTGCCTGTGGAAAAAGAATGTTTCCTGTTGCTAGGTAATGACTACAGAAGACACCATGTTACCATTCTAGAAGGAGTCACCTCACTAAGACAGGAGCAAATGCCCCGGGGGTCTTCAGAGAGTTTTTAAGTTAGTTAAGAGTCAACGACCTGCTCAAACCAAAACTCAAACAGTCCTCACAAATTCTCAGGACAGTGGACCTTGAACAAGATAAGTTGAAATGTGCAGGTTCACCTACACATGGATCTTTTTCAATAAATACAGTTGGCCCTTTGTACCCTCAGGTTTAGCATCTGTGGATTCAACCAACCTCGAGAGGATACAGTATTTTCACATTCCCAACCAGTTTCCCAACTGTGTATTCCCAACCTCAGGTAGAA
Organism: Saccopteryx leptura; assembly: GCF_036850995.1. Lineage (NCBI taxonomy): Eukaryota > Metazoa > Chordata > Mammalia > Chiroptera > Emballonuridae > Saccopteryx > Saccopteryx leptura. Next base: position 191,343 of record NW_027095730.1, read on the forward strand.
AATATAGTTTGAATCCTTGGATGGGAAGGCCCAGCTGTAGTTAAGTTTTAGAGGAGTCAAAAGTTATATACAGATTTTCGATTGCGGAGCGGTTGGTGCCCCTAATCCCCACGTTTTTCAAGCATCCATTATATTTATAATATGAATATCCCCCTGCCAGAGTTGCTTCTCCACATGTTCTCATGGATATTCCCCCATTGCGATCTCCTCAACAGCTCAGCTTAGTGCGTATCAAGCACCACAGATGAGATGATGACATCCTGACATGACTGACTTTATCCTTACAGCAAAACAACTTTACTAAAACCAACTATTTTTATGTTGTCATCAACAAGTGGATTGAAACAACCTGTCATAAGCAAATGGATTGGAAATCATATTCAACCAATCTACAAAAAATGGTGTTCCTTTTGTAATATGGATTCTATTCTTTCCAAGAAATATTTTCATTGCCAATTTAAAATTCAGAGTTAAAAAAAAAAAAAAACCTTTCTGATACTGTTAACAGACCCAATCAAATCAGGTAGCCCAAACGCGATCTTGCATTCATTTCCTTGTTAAGTAAGGAATGCAAGAACTGCAGCTCGTTTCATGAACATCGAGAGCTCCGTTGAAGAGTGGGCGGTGTCCGCTCTGGGCCTGGGGTCCCGGCTCTGGCCCAGGTGTTGGTGAAGACAGAGCCGGGCTCCATGTGAAAGGAGAGGAGAGCGAGGGATGCAGGAGGAGGAGAGAAACCGGGAGGAACGGAGGGGGCTCATTCTAGGACACTCAGACGTCTAGGTTCCGGCCTCACCTGCGCCGGTCACTCTCCGTCCCTCGGCCTCACTGAGCATCAACTTCCTCGCGGAAAAATGAGGCGGATGGCGACCAGTTCTAATCCTTCCACCGGTAGTTCTAATCGTGCCGAATGCTTGATCCAGGAGTTCCCAGGTGACTCACATAGGCCCCGCCCCGCTGACGTCACCTGAGGGAGCCCCGCCCCACTGACTTCTAACAGTCACCGGCCTCTCAGCCCGCGCGCCCGCCTCCAAGAGCGCGGGGACGCGCCGCGCGCACCCGCGGCCACGTGACCCCTGAGCGCGGGGCCGCGCCGAGGCGGCCAGGCTTGCGCATCCCGACTCCGGCCCGCCGCGGGCGCGCGCTTCTTCTGCACCGCGGGCCGCGGCTCGAAGCCCTTCCTGATGCGGAGGTGTGGGTGCGGCTGCTGGCCACGCGGGTGAGCGGCCTCCTCGCTGCACCCCCGGGGGTCGGAGGGAGGCCCAGCCTGCTTCCCTCCCGAACCCAGAGAAGCGACGCGACCACGCTCACAGCAGCAGACCCGCCGCGGCAACAGCCCGGTCCGCGTCCCGGCAGCGGGTTTTTTCATGACTGCTGGAAAGAACCGCCAATTTTCCCTGCACATCTGTTACCGCACATCAGTCACGGCTGAAGGTTTTAGAAAACAACTTATTTCCCAGATTACTTCAAAGACAGTGCTTGATGGTGCCTATTGTGAAAATGAGACCTGCCGGAGTCGACTCCTGTCCCTGTCCTTTAAATACAAGTGTTATCCTCAGGCTCCTTTACTTGTCACTTTCCTGACAGTGATGGTACTTTCTGTTTTGTTGGGAGGATTAAATGATAATCGTGTATATAAATCAATCCTTAAAAATACAAGAAATAGAAGCTAGACAGATACTCTTGGAGGCTTCGGTCCAACATTCAGAGAAAGTTAATAGTTTCTGGTATCTATAGGTTGTTGATTTCAAGGACATGAACAAGCTTTCAAATATCAGCTTTGGTTCATGTAGAATCTGCTGAGCTGGTTTCTTGAAAGCAGAGAAAAAAGATGCAACAGAAAGTCCAGTGTCTTGACGGGTAATATGACAGGGAAAGCTTCCTAGGTGAAATTGACGACTCCAGCAGCTCCTCTGTTATTGGAAACCCACAAAATTAGTTTCTGCAGTGAAGGGGTGGGGTGAGAGGAGGACAGAGGTGGTCCTGAAAGTAGCATCAGTCTTAATAGATAGAGTACCTGCCTATCGTGCTTTTGGCCACAGACTTTAATAAAGTGCTGGGTGTAGCTAACCCAAAAAACAATGTAATAACAGCAGCTGACATTATGCAGTTAATATGTCAGGCACATGTTCTTAGGTACTCATTCTGTGTTCACTTGTTTAATTTTCACAACAATGCTATGAGTTAAGACTTTGTATTTCACAGAAAAGGAAAATAAAACATGGTTAAATCTCATAAATTCTTCAAGTCATGCAACTGAAAATGACAGAGCTGGGATTCAAACCCAAGCTGTCAGGTGGGCTGACTCCTGGGTCCCGTCCTTGACCACTATGTGCCCATTACATAATGCTGCACTAATTTTTTTTTAATGTAACTTAGAGTTCTCGGTATGATGAATAGAAGGCTTGACCCGATCTGGGTGTGTCAGATTATTAGAAGAAAGAAAGACCCTCTCTGCTTGTTCTCCATCTTCTCTACAAACAAAATGAGATTGGGGCATAGGGCACGTGTTTTAATCACAGCAACAAAGTTCAGCTAATTATAGGGAAAAACCTTTGGCAATGACAAGAATTAAATGCCAAGAGACTTGGGAACTTCTGTTTGTTTGTTTTTTAATTTATTTATTCAGTTTAGAGAAGAGAGAGAAAGAGAAAAGAGGGGAGGAGCAGGAAGCATCCACTCCCAATGTGCCTTGACCAGGCAAGCCCAGGGTTTTGAACCAGCAACCTCAGCATTCCAGGTCGATGCTTGATCCACTGAGCCACCACAGGTCAGGTGGAACACTTCTGTATTTTGACATGTGTTTTAGGGATAATATGCCTGGAGATGGGATCTGAACATATAACCTCTGAAATTTCATCCCAGTTTCTCTAATATAAACTCTCAAAATTAAGGCAATCCTGAAATAATAATGACAGCATCTAACATTTATGAAGCACTCAAAATATGTCACACACTTTATGTGCATGTTACAATTTAATCCCCTATGTGAAAGGTCATTTTTACCTCTATTTTAGAAAGAAAGAAAGAAAGAAAGAAAGAAAGAAAGAAAGAAAGAAAGAAAGAAAGAAAGAAAGAAAGAAAGAGAAAGCCAATGCTGAATGGTGGAACTGGTATCTGAATCTCTCTAGCTTTGAAACCTGTGTGCTTTAACCACAGTTTACTGTGGGAAACGAAACGGCCCTGGAATACTGTGTATAGGTTATTTCTGTAACAGCGTGGTGAAAAGTATATGTAGGCTTTAGAATGAAAAGACATGTTCAGGTCTTATATCTTTAAGAGATTAGTGAATTGAAGCAAATTACTCAGATTTCTGAGTCCCACTTTCCTTGAATAGAAAATAGAGATGATAATGCCTATTTTAAAGAGGACGAGTGGATAAAAAAGCTTTGGTACATATATATTATGGAATACTACTCAGCCATAAGAAATGATGACATCGGATCATTTACAATAACATGGATGTACCTTGATAACATTATACGGCGTGAAATAAGTAAATCAGAAAAAAACTAAGAACTATATGATTCCATACATAGATGGGACATAAAAATGAGACTCAGAGACATGAACAAGAATATGATGGCAATGGGGATGGGGGGTGGGGGGAGGGGGGATAGGGTGAGGAAGGAGAGAGGGGTTGGGGGAGGGGAGGGGCACAAAGAAAACCAGATAGAAGGTGACAGAAGATAATTTGACTTTGGGGGAGTGGTATACAGCACAATCAAATGTCAAAATAATTTGGAGATGTTTTCTCTCAACATAGGTACCCTGATTTATCAATGTCACTGCATTAAATTTAATAAATAAATTTAAAAAATAAATTAAAAAAAATAATTACTGCATTCCTTGAGACAAAGCTCCATAGCACATGTAGCACGATGTATGGCAAATAGGGACTCCATAAATGTTCCCATGGAATGAGTTGCATAGGAATTCTTAAAATCATTCCTGCAGTAAGAGAAACTAAGAAACTTTGGGTTGCTTCAAGAAGATTAATAGTGTAAAATCTTAACACAAAACAAATCAATTCAGAAGTGATTGGTTAATTTTACAAAGTATTCATTCTATTCTGATCAGTGTTTTTTCCAATTTTAGTGAACATAAGAATCACCTAAGGAGGAGCCTGTTGAAAATGCATGTCCCTAGTTGCCAGCCCCACAAGGTAAGTTCAAGGTGTTTGCATTCGGACTCACAAATGCTCTTCCCTCTCAGGTGACTCTGATAAAGGTGCTTCTTCTACCACAGAACTGGAAATAGAAAATTTCTTGTGTATTCTGTTTAGCGTTTTATCATAGAGAATTTCAAACATACACTGAAGCAGACAGAACAGTGTGATGAATCTGCTCCACACCCCATGGTGAATTCTGCTCCACTCACACTTCTTCCACTCGCTCCATGTTATTCTGAAGCAACTCCTAGACATCATTTCACCTGTAAACATCTGCTTGTATGTCTACAATATTGCAGCATAATGTATGCAGTACAATGTAAAAAAGATAATAAACATGGCTCTTCCTAAAAATAGAAGCCATAATGTCATTATCACATCTAAAAGTTAGTAGTTCCTTGTCATCACATATCTAGTCACTATTCAGATTTCAACTTGTCTTACAAATGTCACTTTTTAAGGCTCTTTTAATCTATACATTTTCCCTCCTCTTTCTCTTTCCCACAGCAATTTGTTTGTTAAAGAAGTTGTGTTATTTGTCCCACAGTCTAGAACAGAGTGCAGCAAACTTTTTCTGTTAATGGGCAAGAAAATATGTATTTTAAGTTTTGTGGACCAGCAATGTGGGTTTATTTTAGGCTTTCTGGATAACTTTGTGGTTTCTGTTTAATTTTATTATTACTTATATTATAAAAGTGTAAGAAGCATTCTTAGCTCACCAGGCCTAGTCTTCTGACCCCTGGTCCAGAGCTGTGTGTCCACTAAGATCATCACTAGCCACAATGGATATTTAAGTTAAAATTAATTAAAATTTGATGCAATTTAAAAGTTCCCATTCCCAGGTGCACTGGTCACATGTCTAGTGCTCAGAAGCCACCTGTGCTGTGGTGACGGTATTGGCACGGGCTATGGAACATTTTCATCACCACAGACAGCTGTTGGACAGCATGCTGGGGCTCCCCCAGTCCAGATATTGCCAGTTGTATCTCCACAGTGTAGTTCACCTTGGTCCTCTGCTCTGCGTTTCCTGTCAACTGGAATCCTCTAAGTTGTGTCTAGAGCTTGGTCAGATTCAGGTTGAGTTTTTCACCTCTTGGTGGTAGGGCAAATTTCTTTTTAAGCTGCTGGGTATTTTAAAATATTTATCATGTGTTGTATATATAATATATTTATATAATGTCTATATTTTATATATAGATATATTTTTTACTCAGACTATTTTTAAGAAAAATATGGGGAACAAGTAAGCTTTGTTTTGTAACAGTATTTAATGTATTAAATAATTTTACTTATTATAAGAATAATATTAGGAACAGTAATTTTTAATATAAAATTCAATATAGTGGAGGTGTTTTGAATGCCTGCTAGCCAAAAAGTCCCTGTCAGGTGATTCATCTGTCTTTATAAACCCACAGAGCAAAGACTATTAACCCAAGTGAACAGGCCAGTCTGTTTTTAATGGGGTCATGATAGTAGAAGGTAGCAGGGTAGAATTAAGCACATAGTCTACTTATTTTAGGTAGTGGGATGAGAGTATAGGGTTGCTTTTTTGAAGATTCTAGGCATTCCTTTTAGATTGGATAATTTTTAAAAGTGAAATAAAAAGTATTTTAATTTTCTCTTCTAAAATGAACCAGAGAAGCTTACACACCACCACAACTCTTTCTTCTTTTAGTACTTTTACATTTATTCTGAAACTAACTGGCATCTGTAGACTTAGGGAAACTTTGGTGTCTTCCTGTATTACGTACACTTTACCTACACTCAGACTTTTACTCTTTGTGTTAGACCTGAATCCATGAATTTTATTTATTTATTTATTCTTTACAGAGACAGAGAGTCAGAGAGAGGGACAGACAGACAGGAATGGAGAGAGATGAGAAGCATCAGTCATTAGTTTGTCATTGCAACACCTTAGTTGTTCATTGATTGCTTTCTCATATGTGCCTTGACTGTGGGCCTTCAGCAGACTGAGTAACCCCTTGCTAGAGTTAGTGACCTTGGGTCCAAGCTGGTGAGCTTTGCTAAAAGCAGATGAGCCCACGCTCACGCTGGCGACCTCGTGGTCTCAGACTTGGGTCTTCTACATCCCAGTCCAATGCTCTATCCACTGTGCCACTGCCTGGTCAAGCAAATCCATGAATTTTAAAAGAAAGTAAAAAATGCTAACTGCTTAGATATATTATGCTAGCTGATAATAGCTGTTTTTACTTTAATAAATGCTGTTGTTTCATCTTTGGAAGTGTTAGACATAAAACCAACTGGTTTTAGACACTTGGTTATGATTGAATTCCACATGGAATAAACAGATTGTATATATAAATAAAATACCTAGTAACAAATGTTAGGATGAATTATTCTAAAATGCTATATTTCTCCCTTAAAATTATAATTGAATATTATCACTTTCAAGCAATAAACTAAGAAAAATGGGTAACACTAGCTTCAGCCATTTTTGAAATCATAAGTACCAAAGTTTATTCTCTCTACTGCTTTAAGCTGTAATACCTTATCTTCATAAAGGGCAAATCATTAAAGTGCTTTCATATATATGATTATTTCATTTTACAGTGACTATTTTACAACTTAGTAAACTACTTCTAATTATGTAAATAAAATAAATGTAGACTTTATTTTAATTTTTAAATGAAGAGAATAATGTTGATTTTGAGACTGTACTTAGCATGTTAAAGCATCAACACATACTATTCTTATGATTTGACACCCTGAATAAGTTAAACCTTACACATCCTCTAAACTAACTTGATAGTCAGTCGTGTTATTTTTGAAAATATTTCCCCTTCCTCCCCCAAAAATGAGTTTTTAGAAAAACTCATTGTAGCCTGACCAGGCAGTGGTGCAGTGTATAGAGCATAGGCCTGGGATGCTGAGGACCCAGTTTTGAAACCCCAAGGTTGCCAGCTTGAGTGCCGGTTCACCAGCTTGAGTGTTGAGTCACTGGCTTGAGTGTGGGATCATAAACCTGACCCCATGGCCTCTGGTTTGAGCAAGGGGTCTCTGGCATGGTTGTAACCCCCAGGTCAAGGCACACATGAGAAAGCAATCAATGAACAACTAAGGTGCCACAACAAAGAATTGGTGCTTCTCATCTCCCTGTCTGTCTCTCTCACTTAAAAATAAAAAACTCATTGTATATAATATTTCCTTTGATAGTCATTAAGAAAAGATTTTTGTACAATTAAGTAACTATAAGATAATATCTAGATCACTGGCTATTAGGTTAAAATTACTGGTCTAGATGTTGTATCAGTTTGTTTATAGGACTTGAATCTTAAAACTATTTAGTGAAATATTTCAGTTCCCCCAGAATCTTGTCAAGTTATTCTATGTCCATTACTTGTTTTGTGGTGACTTTAATATCAGCTGCATTTTTATGTCAGGGAACATAAAACCTAAAATTTTTTAAATTTACTTTAAAAAACTTTGCTTTCAAGCTCTAAGCATTTTGAGGTATATATTTAGTTTGGACCGCAGTGGAAAATGTCAGCTTTGTAATGAGAAAAAGATAAATTCTAGAAACTAGAAATTCTTGTTTTAACTATTTCATTATCCCCTTAAATATTACCATATTTTCCCATGTATATGATGCACCATTTTTTTGAAAAATTTGGGGTATGAAAACTGGGTGCGCCTTATATAGTGGTTGTAGTTTCATTACTTCCATTTCCTGCTTATTCACATTTGTTATCATTTTCTGAAATTTTGGGCCCCAAAATTAAGGTGTGTCTTATACATGGAGGCATCTTATATATGGGGAAATACAATACTTTACAACCTTATCAGTTTTTTTTTTCTTTTGGGGTGAAATTTTGAAAAACACAATTCATTCCTCTATACTATTTAACAAAAAAGCCATTGTCATTTTTTTCTTTTTTTTAATTTTAATAATTAATATTAGAGAGAGGAAAGGGGAGACATACAGACAGATAGTCAGAAACATCAATCTGTTTCTGTATGTGCCCTGAACAAGACCAACCTATGACATTAGTGTATGGGTGTGATGCTCTAACCTACTGAACTCTCTGGTGAGAGCAAGTCATTGTCTTTTGGGGGGAAAAAAGTACTAGAGAAAACCTGACATAATTAAAAAATAAACTAGGCCCTGGCCGGTTGGCTCAGCGGTAGAGCGTCGGCCTGGCATGTGGGGAACCCAGGTTCAATTCCTGGCCAGGGCACATAGGAGAAGCGCCCATTTGCTTCTCCTCCCCCACCCCCTCCTTCCTCTCTGTCTCTCTCTTCCCCTCCCACAGCCAAGGCTCCATTGGAGCAAAGATGGCCCGGGCACTGGGGATGGCTCCTTGGCCTCTGCCCCAGGCGCTAGAGTGGCTCTGGTCGCGGCAGAGCGACTCCCCGGAGGGGCAGAGCATTGCCCCCTGGAGGGCAGAGCCTCGCCCCTGGTGGGTGTGCCAGGTGGATCCCGGTTGGGCGCATGCGGGAGTCTGTCTGACTGTCTCTCCCCATTTCCAGCTTCAGAAAAATACCAAAAAAAAAAAAACTTATAAAAAAATAAACTAATAATCTAGTCTGCTGTGGTGTCAACACCAGAAGTCTTTTCTTTGCTCTTAACAGTCAGTGGCATAATCACTATCTCTAATTGTGTAGCACAAAGTGGCCCCTTTCCTAACATGCACTTTTCCTTGTGCCGTGGCTGCACTCCAGACTGAGAGAACTCCTAAGCTCTGGGCATCCAGAATTTACCTGAGCCTGGGTCACCACTTACAAGGTGGGCTCCTTTGGTCACAGAACACCTCCCAGGGTCTTTGTTTCCTCACTTTTATTTTTTTCTTTTTTATTTTTTTTTCTTTTTTTTTTTGTATTTTTCTGAAGCTGGAAATGGGGAGAGACAGTCAGACAGACTCCCGCATGCGCCCCACCAGGATCCACCCGGCACGCCCACCAGGGGTGACGCTCTGCCCACCAGGGGGCGATGCTCTGCCCCTCGGGGGTGTTGCTCTGCAGCGACCAGAGCCACTCTAGTGCTTGGGGCAGAGGCCAAGGAGCCATCCCCAGCGCCCAGGCTATCTTTGCTCCAATGAGCCTTGGCTGTGGGAGGGGAAGAGAGAGACAGAGAGGAAGGAGGGGGGGTGGAGAAGCAAATGGGCGCTTCTCCTATGTGCCCTGGCTGGGAATCAAACCCGGGTCCCCCACACGCCAGGCCAACGCTCTACCGCTAAGCCAACCGGCCAGGGCCTGTTTCCTCACTTTTAAATTTTCTGTTTTATAGCTGAGAACATGCATTGCTGAAGGACCAAGACTTAGGCCTCAGCTCTGCCTTCCAAGAAGCTGAGATACGGGACCTCCCAAGATCAAGCAAAACTGGGACCAAAGGCATTGCACTGCCAAATCCAGTGCTTGTCACAACTTATAATTATTTTATTTATGTATATTTTTCTTTCCCTCTGTCTACCCCATGACAGTGTAGTTTTTATAAAGACAGAAAGTGAGTCTGTCTCATTCACTATAGGCAACCAGTGTCGAGCACAGTGCACATAACGGAAGTACAATAAGTGTTTATTAGATGAGTGAATAAATACTCATTTGCATACATACACTGATATACACAAATAACAGACACATGTGGACACAGAGATATATGCTCATGTGCAATAACCATCTATGCACACAGATGTATACACACCCAATCTACCTGGGTACATATAGAGAAATATAATAGGTACACAGAGAACTTGGGAAGAAAATGCCACAATATTAACAGTAAATATCTCTGTAAGGTATTCCCCCCCCTCCAGAAGGAAGGAAGGACCGGATCCACAAAGTGTGGAATAACAAAAGGCTTTATTGAGTACAGAGCACGCATCATGCCCAACAAGGTTCTCTGGCCCAGAGGAAAGATGGAGGCCAGAGAAGTTGCAAGGGGTGAACCCCTGTGAGAGATATTTAAATGGTCCCTAGGGTGGTTGAGCTAATATGACAAGGTGAACTCTCACTGGCTGGCAGACGGTCACATTTTTCCAAAGGACTCCTGGGAAGTTTCTTTTGGTGTGCTTGGTTGTGGGCAGTCCCAGCCAAAGTTCAGGGGTCTGGGTTCCCCACATGACCTTCCCCCACTATCCACTGACCTTACAATCTCTGTATGGGAAATTTGTTGTTTTGTTTTTCTTATAATTTTTTTCTAGCATTTCTGCAATAAGAATACATTTTTTATAATAAAACGCCTGTTAAAATTCAATATACTTATTGTTAAGCCAAATTTGGAGGGACCTGAAAACATGAAAGACAGGAACAAGGTCCATCATTTACACATCAAAGCTTTATTGTCTAGCTTGGCCAAGCGGCGGCAACTCTGACAGAAATCTGACAGAGAGCGCGCAGGCCCTTTGTTCTACTTAGTTTTTATAGTTTTGTAAGTGGGAAGTACAGAAGCAAAAATTGCAATTACGAGCCCCTTACCACTATTGGTTATAATCATATGTCCTTTAACATGATAGGACCACGTTAAATTTGCAAGCCATACATCATTTTGGAGAAAACAAAATTTACAAGCCAACACAATGGTAGAAAGATGTCTCTTTACATATTAAAGGCATTCCTATATTATTTAGTGTTTATGGGCCATCTCTGTCCAGAGTCACATGTGTTAACCACACGCATTTACATAGGAGAGGTAGTTTCAGTGAGTACAAATGCCCGCAAATGGCTCATTGCTATGAGAAAAGGTTTATTTTGGTTTTTCTCTCCCTGTACCTGGCTAGCCATTCACCCTTTTCCCCACAGGTGTGGTGGAATGTCTGGGAATCCATGTTTTCCTCCCCTTTGCATTTACAATACAATACCAAGTGCTATCCTGACTATGCCAATCACACAGTACAGAGACTATTCTCAAAATTTCTCTGCACACCTTAACCCAAATTAATAAAATGTTCTCCAAGCCTCTTATAATATTAATATTAATTCTGTAGCCTTTGGTACTTTAAAACACCTGCAGGTGAAATGGCTCAGTGGCTCCTCATTATCAAATCAAAGCACATCATGTTTTATAATAAATTAAGAAGATTTAAATTAAAAAAGTTAAAAAGACAGAAGTAAAAATAGTAGAATGGGAAGTCACTGACTGCAGGAATGAGTTCCTAGCACAGTGCCTGGTATATGATGGGCAATTTCAAGGAGGGAAAGAGGAAAAGAGGAAGAAATAAAGAGAAAAACAAATCATAGCTAGAGAGAAAAAATAGAAAATGAAAGAGATAGATTCATCACAATTATACACATTCACATTCTCTCAGATCCCAAGTTTATGATAAAAGTTTTCAGCATTTACGAAGCATTCAGAAAATATTTTTAGAGCACTAAAGAATACATGGACCTTATTGTCTCCACAATGTTGAATTTCTTGGACTCCTGAACTTCCTGGATTTGATAAATGTACTCAAGTGAGGACTCTTTGTCCACCTGCAGGTCTACCTGTAGAATGGTAGCAAATGTCACAAATTGACACCATGATTCACATAACTTGATGCTCATGGAATGAACAGAATGCTGGAGCTAGAGGAGAGTTTAAGCACCATGGAGTGATCTGATCACTTTATTTTACAAATAGGGAATAAGAAGCCAAGAGATAAAAAGCGACTAATGCAAGACTTCTGGTTTCTGGTCCTACAAGTAAGAAGCTGGAAGTTATCATGCCCATCCTCAAAGGAGAAAAAGACTAAACAAGGTGAAAATAAACTACTCCTCCTGGATCCAACAACTAATTGAAGTCAGAGAGACAACCAATATCTCAAGGATTGTATAGACATTTGAATATGAAGATTAAGAGTGTATCAAAGCAGAAGCCTGTTGCTGCAGCCAGTATTAGACTTTATTTAAGAACTCTCCAGTGGGTCAAAGATGATGGCACAAGTGGACTCTGAGCTTGCACCCTCCCAAAACCAATCCAATGTACCCCTTTACTTAGAACAATTCCTCCTGAAAGACAACCGACAAACAATTAAACAGCTTCTGCACAACAAGCTAGAAAGAAAAAGAAAAAGAGAGAGAGAGAGAGAGAATGCATAGAGAAGGCTGAGGAACCATGAGACCTCTGCAGGAGGTGAAGGATCAGCTCAGGACCAAATAGAACACTGAGCACCACTGTTTACACCTCCCAAGCATGTTCATAGAAGATGGGAGCTCAATCCAGGCTCTATGGCCACCCGCAGGGCACTGCAGCACATCCCCAGCCACCCTTCCTGGAGCTAAATACAACAGAATCATGAGGGCAGCATAGCTTGTGTAAAAAGAGGTCCTCTTTCCAGATATAGACCCAGCAGGTAGGTATGGCAGGGTGACACTTCACCCACTGAGCTGCATGTGCATCTGTGGCTCCCCCACCTACAGAGAGTGCCTAGCTAGCAAAATACTCTGGTACCAGCTGTGAGAATATTCAACCCAGAAAAAGTGCAGAGATAGTGGGTCACTACTGGCATTCCCATCTTGGAAAATGGGGAGCCAGCAAATGGGCTATGGTCTGCACACAGGACTGTCTGATCAGAGAAAGTGCAGAGATTAGGGGGGTGCTGCTGCTTGCACTGGTCGGGCAGCTCTACCAAAAGAAAGCACAAAGCTAGCAAAATGCTGCAGTCCAGTGTGCAGTGAGGGGGGCAATGCTGTGTATGTGCACAGGGCTGCCAAGCCCTGAGAAGGTGAAGAATGAACAAATTAAGGCTGTGTGTGCACCCAGGCTATGCCACCAGGACAAAGCGTGGATTTAATGGAGGGTGAGATACAAGAAAGCAATCAGGTAACCCAGCACAGAACGTGCTCTGACAACAGATAATTAAAACAGGACACGCAAAGCACACGCCATGCAGCCCCTTTTACACCAGGCAGCCTTGCCCAGATTAAAAGGCAAGGAGGCTCACACACCCCAGGTGGCCCATTCAGAACCCACTCCTTCAGGTCAGGTGACAGGACAGGCACTGCATGCACTTCTCCCCAACGACAACCCGGACAACCCACAGGCTGAAACTACTCAACACACAATGTAACAAAGACAACATGTTCAAGACTGGGCGAGATGACTAATTCCATTCAATTCAAAGGAACAAAAACCAACAAAGAAAATGGGGAGACAGAAGAATATACCCCAAATGAAGGAAGAAGAAAAAAACTCCAGAGAAATATTCTAATGAAATGAACATGGGTAACTGGACAGATAAAGAATTCAAGGCAAACAGTCATCACAATGTTCAATAAACTTGAGAGTAGAATAAAGGATCTCAAGAGAGCACTTGAACAATGAGAAAATGTAATAAGCTCATCCGGCTTCAGCGTGGACTCACAGGCTTGAGCGCGGGATCATAGACATGATCCCATGGTCACTAGTTGAGCCCAAAGGTCGGTGGATTAAAGCCCAAGTCGCTGTTTTGAGCAAGGGGGCCTCTGGCTTGGCTGGAGTCCCCGCCCTGGCCCGTCCTTGCGTCCCTGGGGCTGGTCCCTTGTGTCCCCTCTTGGGGATACCCCACCGTGAGCGCCCACGCACATGCAAAAAATGCGCTCGGAAGGCCAAGCAGTCAGCCTCAGCGTCGTCTCCCACACAGGCACATAGGGGCTGGGCGTGCAGGGTGGCGGGAACAGAGACATGGACGGAAGCCTGCAGGGTGGCGGAGGCAGTGCCGCAAGTGAGGGGGGCAGGGAGGAGGGTTGGACTGGGAGCAGCTCGGACCCATCATGGTGAGGGGCGGTTCGCCAGCTGGTGGGAGGGGTCACGAGGCCGCGTCTTCCCTCAGGCACCGGATGTTTTCAGGGACATCCACGCCTACTTCTCTCAGGAGGGGTGGCCGCCATGGGCGACTGGGAGAAGGCGCACTGCCCCAAAGTGGAGAGGAACCAGGACCCGCTGCTGCGCAAAGGTGATGGGCGGGGATGGGGGTGCGGGAACCAGGTGGGGACCGTGGGGCGGAACAGGGGGCAGTGAGTGTCGGGGCTACTTTTTCAAGAGCTTTGCTTTGAGGACCACAATTTTGTTTCTCCCCAGGCCTCAGAGCCCCTAGCCCCGCTTTCATGGTTCACCGCCAACAGGCCACCAGACCCCCAGCGGAAGACACTGAGGACTCGCATGAAGAATGGACTCGGAGGCAGCGAGGTGAGGGGTCGCAGGCACAAGCTGCCCATTTGAAACTCACCCGGGGTCAGGTCCCCAGCCTCTAAACAGCTAACCGGGGACAGAGCTTGTGTTTAGCAAACAAGTGAGATGCAAACAGTGCAATGTGCAGTAAGGGGCGATTTGATACACTGCTTCCATGTGTAAATAATTACACATATTTATAGATGTGTTAATGAGCAGGAATGGTATAGAAGTATAAAACCATATAAGAAATAACTCATTCAGAGCACTTGTCATCACAAAAGGAGGAGGAAGGTCTGGCGGGTGAGCAGTGCTCCAGGACAGCGCTGTCTGGCAGCCCTGGCCTCATTGCAGACAGGAAAGGATTAATCGTGATTAAGTGCCAGGGTCCAGCACCAGGGGGAATCCAGGGGTCCCACAGGAAGAGACGGCATCAGTGTAAGTCGAGTGAGAGAGCTGAATTCTTTATTTTCTCTTTATTCTCTCATTAGCATTTACTGCCAGGCATCTCTGCCAAATGCTGGTCTAGCTTTCTTTTTATGCACACACACTAAGTTACAATCACATGGTATTTTGTTTCACTATGGTTACATATTTCCAGATAACAGTTAATTCATATCTATAAGCTACAAATCAGGTGGTAAGTCATTCAAAGTACAGATATACAATAACTTGAATAGCAATAACAATATCAGTACAAACTTCTAAAAGATTAGTACTAATTAATAATTCTACTTTACTGTTGTGTGAGTCAAGGGCTCACAGAGAGATTAGCATACAAAATCATCAAGGACTAGCAAAGGACCACCGCTTGCTCAGGCAAATGGCTTTGAGTTCATGCAGTGTCCTAATTTTTCTCACAAGACTTCAAAAGGCTTGCTTATTAAGAAATTGGCATATCATCAAGAGTAACATTTGCTTAAAGATATATAGAGTGCACCTGCAAGATAGCTTAGTAGCAGCATAATATCAGAAGGCATTAATTGCTAAGGCTGCTATGGATCCCACCATATTCCTCTCCTTATTTTTGGAAAATACAAAAATCTCATGAGAATGTTTTACTGAGAAAAGCCCAGCAACTGCCTTCAGTCACAAAACAAGTCTCTTAACAAACATTCTTTTCTTGTTGGCTGTGTTCCCATCCAAGGCCATGCAATGGGTTATTCCACTACACCTTACCTAAGATTTTATTGTCTAGTCAAATTTTATCTATTTACTATATTCATACACTAGTTAAGTTCTAACTTTATTCTTTCTAACATAATTAATAAGAAGAAATTCTCCTACAAACTTAACCCTTTACGAGGGATATCATGGCCAGCCTCTTATGTTTATGAGCCCAGTTCAAGGGGCTTACAGGCTTTTCTGTGGAACTTACACCTTCTGTCTCATTTCCAAAGAAATTACTATGAATCTACAGGGAAAGCACGATACTATTATCCCTGTGCCATAAATAATAGCACACACCCAGAAAAGGGGGGATATAAGGCCAGATTAATTCAAAAGGTCAAAGGGGGAAGTATCATTGTGCCTTTCCTTTGTGGTGACTTTGTCACCCCGCAGTTATTGGTCTTCACTGCGGTGACTTTCTCACCCAGCAGCCATTGGTCTTCTCTGCTGTGACTTTGTCAATCAGCAGTTTTTGATCTTCTGCTGTGACCTTGTCAGCCAGCAGTCGTTGATCGGCTCCCGACAATTAAGGCAGCTGCGGTTGTGGGCCAGGGTAGGGACCATTGTATCAGGCCCTGTGTCAGCCATCTCTTCAGTGTGTCTGGTTTCATGAGGGTGTGGCCAGTAAGGTCCTTCTGCTTTCATGAGTCTAGCATTGAAACACAGCTGAAGTCCAGATGTGATCTCTAACTTGAACCAAATGGTTTCTGTGGTCCACAGACCTGAGGCTGTGTTCCCAAGACTGTTTGGTGCTGACCAGACTCTGATGATTAAGGAAGGGCAAGGACAGTTAAATGTGTAAAGGTGAAAGGAGAAGAAGAAAAGGAGGCAAGGTGGTCACTGTACCATTAGACTGGACAAAGCCACTCTGAAACAAGAAGACAGAAAGGAGCCCTGGCCAAGTTGCATAATTCATTAGAGAGTTGTCCCCATATACCTAAGTTGTGTGTTTGATGTCCAGTCAGGGCCCATATAAGAATCAACCATTGAAGCCTGACCAGGAGGTAGCACAGAGGATAGAGCATCAACCTGGGATGATGAGGACTCAGGTTTCAAACCCCAAGGTTGCAGGCTTGAGGGGGTTCACGGGCTTGAGTGCAGACATGCTGGCTTGAGTGTGAAATCATAGACATGACCACATAGTCACTGGCTTGATGCACAAGGTTGCTGGCATGAGCCCAAGGTTGCTGGTTTGAGCAAGAGGTCACTGACTGAGCTAGATTCCCCTGGTCAAGGCACCTATGCAAAAGAAATCAATGAACAACCAAGGTGCTGCTGCTGTAAGTTGATGCTTCTCATCCCTCTCCCTTCCTGTCTGCCTCTCTAGCTAAAAAAAAAAAACAAAACAAAAAAAAACAAATAAAGAATAATCAACCACTAAATGCATAAATGAATGGAACAGCAAATCAATGTTTCTCACTCACTCTCTTCCCTCCTATCTCTCTAAAATTAATAAAAAATTAATAAATTAAAATTTTTATTGATTTTAGAGAGAGGAGTGAGAGAGAGAGAGAGAGAAGGTGGAGGCAGACAGGAGCAGGAAGCATCAACTTATAGTAGTTTCTTTTTGGATGTGCCTTGACAAGGCAAGCCTGGGGTTACAAACTGGTGACCTCAGTGTCCAGGTCACTGCTTTATCTACTGTGACACTGCAAGTCAGGCAAATTTTTAAAAAAGATATGCCATGAACCAGTGTGGCTCCTAATAACGGTGCGGAATTAAGGAAACACACTTATCAAAACAAAAACGATGGGACTGGGAGGACTCTTCAACATGCCTGGCAGTATCTGAGTGCCCCATAGCCCAGTTTGCTTTATTATATAGCCATGTGCAAATCAAGGACCTTGATACAAAGTTGCACATCCAAGGCTAAGACAGGAATTCTCCCAAGGCAAAAACAGGATACATTAGTGAAATCTACCAACATCTGAAACAAACAAAAAGTCAGAGGAAGGGCATGTATATTGCTTCCAGCAACCCAAGGAAGCAAGTAGAATGGGTGCAAATACTCAGCATCACAGCCAAATATGGAGATGGAGAGGGGAGAACTCAGCCCTGTGCTAAGCCTCAAATCTACAATGGCTTTTTGCCATTTACAGTCCACAACATATTCCCCTTTTCTTTTTTATTTTTAATTTGTGTGCTGAGATTTCCATTCATCTGATTTCTTAGTTTCCCAGATTATAATTTGGAGGCAGTCTGAAAAAACAGAACAAACACAAAATTAGTATAGCCAATACTAACAAGATACCCAAATATTCTAAAACATTACAGTGATTAAAGTCTTTAAGCAAACTCTAGGCCAATACAACAAGAATCCATAAAAGAGTAGTGTCCTTAACATGTTCACCAAGTCCAAGTTAACACCAACACCATTCCAAATTTCCGCAAATGCAGGTGAACCCCAGTTCAGTCCATCAAAAGCTGTCACAGGAGCAAGAGTCCAGGAAACACATCCAGGAGAAGTCCACATGGCACTGGAATTGCTGTCACACTTCTACACTCTGCAGCTAGCGTCAAAGTCCCAATGACCGCTGCTTCTAGCTGGTGATGACCCAAGTAGACTGGAAAAACCATCCGCAGCATGCATGAAGACGGAGCTTCCGTTTTCTTTAAACTGGAAAGATGAACCCAGGGGCCCTTATACTGGAGCTTTACAGCCATGGTGTGGTGAGAAGAACCTTGGAATACACTAAGCTGGGTGGCAGAGGTAAATTTGTAAGTTGGCAAAAAAGGAAAAAAGGAGCTCTAAATTAGAAGTAGGTCCCAACCTAAAATATGAATGGGGCATTGAGGCAGGAGGAGTAAAAGAAAGACTATTAAACAAAGCAGCAGAAAATAGTACTATCAACACCCACAACAGAGATCTCCGAGGGAAGAATAAAAAACCCGAATATTCATGCAAGACATAGTTAAGTAGCCCTTGTGTAAATGAGACCAGTCTACCACCTTCTTGGAAGAAATATCCTAGGCTCGTTCACAGTGTCGTAGATGGGGCCAATGGCCCTGGGCACCTTCAGCCTTCAGTGGCAAAGCCCAGCATTCTGGGCAAGGTTAGGTCACAGGTGGCTGGAACAGGGCTGGAAAAAACTGAACCCTCCCTTAGAGGAGCGAGGGGGAAGCCTACCTTCCAGTGTCCCTTCTTCCTCACAGCAAAGGCATGTAATCCTGGCAGGCTTTGGCTTAAATGACCATCCTTTCCACTATTGAAGCAGGGCCCTGATGGAGTTCTATGAGATGCCATTGGGAACTTGGAACCTTTTGATGGTGTATCCCAAGAGCTAGTATTTCACCTGATCTCTTTTGGGCTTTTTCTGCCTCTTGGTACCTTAAAAGCCATGCTCAGAAGATCTCGCTGAGGGGTTTGAAAATCCCCATCTGCCTATATAAACCTTTTCTGTATATCTGGAGCTATTTGGAAAAAGACAAAACAGTGTTATTAGCTGGATCAAATAAAAGAGTAGAAGTTTGCAGGAGAAAAGGATTTGGTGTCTCCTGTTCAACATTCAAAAGAAAATTTTTTTAAAAGGTAAGGTAGATTTGCAGGAATTCCAGGATATGACTTCCCCTTTTATATTTTTAAAATTGTCCTTAAATATTTGCGGGGAACACTTTAATAATACCTTGACTTTAAAGATTGTAAGAAATACCTGTAATTCAAAAGATTTGACAAAATACAATAAATGCTTTTGCTACATATGCAGGAACATTGTCAGTTTTAATCACATCAAGAAGTCCAATAATAGAAAATGCATACAATGAGCTATATAACATGCTTAGCAGCCTCTCCTGTCCTAGCAGAGGCTACCATAAATCCAGAATAAGTATCCACTGTAACATGGACATAGGAATGTTTGCCAAATGAAGGTATATGAGTAACATCCATTTGCCAAAATTGTCCTGGTAAGAGTCCTTAAGGGTTAACTCCAAATGAAGGGACAGATTGTAGTATAGGACACCTTGGACAGGATTTACCAATCTGCTGTGCTGCTTTCCGAGAAAGCTGAAACTGTTTACATAGGGCTGCAGTGTTCTGGTGATGAATAGTATGAGACTGAATTGCTCGATCTGTCATGACTGTAAAGAAACACTTTGTGAGAGACAGAGATTACACTGTCAACCCCATAAGAATGACTGATGGGACAGGTCTTAAAAGCAGACAAAACATATGACTCAGGCAGCCTTGTCAACATCTGTCCTGACCAAAATTTTCTCTTTCAGCAGAACCACAGCCAAAGATACACCCATGTCCCTCCTGCTCTTTGGCATTCTCCAGTCAGAAATTCCTCAGTCAACATGTGGGATGCAATCACCCCTCTCAAATTCTCCCAGGAACATCTGCAAGAAAACACTTCCAATCAGAGGATCCCTGCCCAGAGGATCCAAATCAGCAGCAGCACCATACTGATACACACAGCTGGGATGACAAAGCTGAAGGTCAAAAGGACAAAGGAAAGTCCAAACATTTGCTTAAAAGGACCAGTCCAAGAAGGATTTCAAGGGCCATTTTTAAAACTCCCAAAGGACACTTGGGAAGCTCTAGTGAGCAAGAGAGAGTGCTGCAGGAAGCACCCAGCAGAGGCCAGAAAGTGAATTCAGTGGACACAGAAAAACTGTCTATGAGAGTAGGAATTTCAAGAATTGTACCTGTCAAGTATAGAGAGTGTGGGCAAGGCTTTGATGATGGGTCACATCTCCTCAGACAGCAGAGGATGCACTCAGGGGAGAAAACCTATGTTTGCAGGGAGTGTAAGCGAGGCTTTTCACTGAAGTCAACTCTCCTCACACACCAGAGGACACACTCAGGAGAGAAGCCTTATGTTTGCAGGGAGTGTGAGCGAGGCTTCACACGGAAGTCATATCTCCTTATACACCAGAAGACACACTCAGGGGAGAAGCCCTATGTTTGCAGGGAGTGTGAGCGAGGCTTTTCACAGAAGTCAACTCTCCTCAGACACCAAAGGACACACTCTGGGGAGAAGCCCTATATTTGCAGGGAGTATATGCGAGGCTTTTCACTGAAGTCAACTCTCCTCAGACACCAAAGGACACACTCAGGGGAGAAGCCCTATGTTTCCAGGGAGTGTGAGCGAGGCTTCACACAGAAGTCAACTCTCCTCACACATCAGAGGACACACTCGGGGGAGAAGCCCTATATTTGCAGGAAGTGTGAGCGAGGCTTCACACGGAAGTCAACTCTCCTCACACATCAGAGGACACACTCAGGGGAGAAGCCCTATGTTTGCAGGAAGTGTGAGCGAGGCTTCACACGAAAGTCATATCTCCTTATACACCAGAGTATACACTCAGGGGAGAAGCCCTATGTTTGCAGGGAGTGTGAGCGAGGCTTTTCACAGAAGTCAAATCTCCTCAGACACCTAAAAACACACTCAGGGGAGAAGCCTTATGTTTGCAAAGAATGTGAGTGAAGCTTCACACAGAAGTCATATCTCCTAATACACCAGAGGACACACTCTGGGGAGAAGCCTTATGTTTGCAGGGAATGTGAGCGAGGCTTCACATGGAAGTCATATCTCCTAATACACCAGAGGACACATTTATGAGAGAAACCCTATATTTGCAGGGAGTGTGAGCAAAGCTTTACACAGAAGTCAACTCTCACCTGACCAGGCAGTGGTGCAGTGGATAGAGTGTCGGACTGGGATGAGGGCTCATCTGGCTTGAGCAAAAAGCTCACCAGCTTGAACCAAATGTCGCTGGCTCGAGTAAGGGGTTACTTGGTCTGCTGAAGGCCCGTGGTCAAGGCACATATGAGAAAGCAATCAATGAACAACTAAGGTGTTGCAATAAAAAACTGATGATTGATGCTTCTCATCTCTCTTTGTTCCTGTCTGTCTCTATCTGTCCCTCTATCTGACTCTCTGTCTCTGTAAAAAAGAAAGAAGTCAACTCTCCTCAGACACAAAAGGACACTCTCTGGGGAGAAGCTCTGTTTTCAGGGAGTGTGAGTGAGGCTTTTCACTGCCCAACTCCTCACAGACCAGAGAACACACTCATGGGAGAAGCCCTATGTTTGCAGGGAGTGTGATCAAGGTTTTTTATTGAAGTCAACTCACACTCCAGACAACACACTCAGGGGAGAAGCCCTATGTTTGCAGGGAGTGTGAGTGAGGCTTTACACAGAAGTTAGTTTTCCATGGACACCAGATGACAGTCAGGGGACAAGCCCTCAGTTTGCAAGGAGGGTGAGTGAGTCATTAGCATTAAGTTGCAAATTTGCAGCTACAGCTGTGACACAGGTAGAGGGGACTTCTACCTGTGAAGTCCCCAGCTCTGAGGGGACTTCAGAACAACTCTACTGACCCTTTACCCTCCCAAGACTAATTAGTACAGAAGTAATTGGTTAAACAGATTTTTCACTTTTATGACAAGACAGTTCTTTTAGTGCTATGGAAATTTCAACACTGATCTCCATGGTCTCTTGTCCTCCTGTTCTATTAAATCTTAACTCCATAAACTATGAAGCCCACATACCTCATTTCCCCTGTCATTGAAACCAGAGAGCTCCAGGAGAGCCACAGAGAACTCATACTCTCAAGCACAGAATCTTAACCCCTGGAAACATGGAAGTATGGAGTCAATCTACTTAGGTTACTGCCCAGGAATAGGGATTTGAGAAAGACTCACCAGGGAAAGGTATTTTCTTGACTCCCAGGAAGTGGAGCCTTCTCTCCTAGTAGGCTCACCACCCTCCTTCCTTGGCTTCTCTTGGCTCCTGTCCTGGTTTCCTCTGACTTCTGTAAAATCAGAGCTGAAAGCCAGGGAGGAACATGTTTGTGTGCATGTCTGTGTGCCTGGCTCAGTCTGGGCACCTGGTCTCCCTCACTCTTTTCACTGCCCTTTAAGGGTGAGCATCATGGTGTATACCACATGGACTCCAGATAATTCCATAATGGGTTTGAATCTCAGCCCTCCCCTCACAAGCTCTGCAACCTAAGGCAAAATTCTCAACTTCTCTGTGCCTGTTTTTTAATCTATAAAATAAGAATGGTGCCTGACCAGGCAGTGGTGCAGTGCATAGAGCATTGGACTGGGATGCAGAGGAACCATGTTCAAAACCCCAAGGTCACTGGCTTGAGCACAAGTTCACCAGCTTGAGTGCAGTGTTGCACGCTTAAGCATGGAATCATAGACATGACTCCATGGTCACTGGCTTGAAGCTCAAGGTTGCTGCCTTGATTAAGGGGTCACTCACTCTGCTAGAGCCTCCTGGTCAAGACACATATGAAAGAGCAATCAATAAAAAACTAAAGTGTCCCAACAAAGAATTAATGCTTCTCATCTCTCTCCCTTTCTGTCTGTCACTATCTGTCTCTCTCAGTCTCTCACAAAAAAAAATTTGCTTCTCTGTCTCCACACTCTAAAATAAATAAACAAAAAACTGGAATCGCCTGATCAAGGCATATATGGAAGTTGATGCTTTCTGCTCCTCCATCTCTCTCTCTCTCTCTCCCTCTCTTCCCTCTCTCCCTCTTTCTGTCTCTCTCTCCATTCTCTAAAATTAAATTTAAATAAATAATTTAAATAGAAATTGCTACACTGTCAGTCTGCAGGATTGGAGATCTTCATTCCAAATGTTTGGAGTCATTTTGGCTCAGATAAACTCTTTAAAACCTCCCAGTTTTCATGTTTCTTATCTTGACAGGAACAAGTACCTAATATTATAAAAATAAGCTCTGCCTGATATATTGTTAGAAAATGGCAAATTCAGACTACTATAGTATGGCACTGACATCTTTTAGAACTGCTAAACTCCAAATATGACAGCACCAATGTTCTCATGCATTCATTAATTCTTAGATGTCCCCTGACAGGATTGAACCTACCACCTTGCATCAGAATGATGCTCTAACTAACTGAGTTACCAGCCAGGGCATAACCATGGGTTTCATCTAACTCTCTCATTTAGGGATAGAGAATACCTCTTTCAGAACCAATAGATTACCACAAAAAAAGAAAATCTGCAGAGAGATAAAAAGAACTTACTTAACATAAGCAGGTAAGTGGATCAACTGAGGAAGGAGGGGCAGGCACCCTCTTCCTTGAGAAGAAAGAAATAGAAAAATGCAAAGGAAGGGAGCCTGCAGGGGTAACTGAGTCATTCAGTTCTAGATTAACTACTTCCTATAGTTCTCTGAAAGGGTGCCTGGAGCCACTTTCTTCACAGATCAAAGAAGATAGAACTTATCTGAAAACCCCTTCACTTTTCTCAAAAGCTGTTAAAAAACAATGTTTACATACCTTAATTTAAAAATCCAACACTTACCCTTTAATTCCACCTAAATTCACCCTCCCATCCTGGAGTCATGGGAGTAACATATAGACAAAGGGATCACAAGCCCCTTGCATGAAAACCTGTATTCTATAAAAGGTATATAAGATGTAAGAAATCTAA
The DNA here is from genome assembly GCF_036850995.1 of Saccopteryx leptura. Lineage (NCBI taxonomy): Eukaryota > Metazoa > Chordata > Mammalia > Chiroptera > Emballonuridae > Saccopteryx > Saccopteryx leptura. The sequence goes on from NW_027095730.1 coordinate 215,181, forward strand.
CTTTGGGGAGCACGTGTTTGGTTGCCTTTTTGGGGGTCATGCTGCTTCACCAGCTAAATAAATCCTAGTTCCTTCATCAAGTTGTCTGGGCATTTTTGTCCTTTGACACCTGCAATAGAACCGCTGACAGATAATGCACTGTACCCACCCCTGTTCCTCCTGACCACCACCAATGTGTTGTTCTCAAGGTGCACACAACATAACAGCAGAGACTCACATTGAGGACACATTTAAAAGGAACCATATTGCAACATAAAGCAAGTGACAACAAACTTCAAAGATTTGAAATTATATAACCCGTTTCCTCCCCTCATGACAGTTGACCTTGAAATTATTAGTAACAGATAAACCAGGAACTCCTTATACTTACACTTATAAAATACTATTTTTTTTAAATATGGTTAACATCTATTTTTATTTTCAATTATATCTGAGACAGTTTGTCACAGAGATGTGATATGTATTGAACAAAGATATATGTGAATATATTTTACAAACTCTAATGGATAATCTCCTGTATAGTTATTAACATTACTGATGTTATTTTATGCTTGATTTCTTATTTATATTTAATGAAACCACTAAAATAATAGATGTAATATTTCAAAAATGATGATAATAGGACAAATAATAGTGACATTTTCAGAATACTTACTGCCCATCAGGCATCATGTTAAGCTCTTATTTGTCATATTTAACTTAATCACCATGAATTCTGCCCTTGGAGTTTCCATTTCACAGATGAGAAAAACTAAAATTTAGAGATGTTAATTCTGCCTAAATTAAAAAACTAGAAAGTGGCAACTAAGATTTGGACCCAGATTGAAATGATCCTCAAACTAATCCTTTGAAGTCTTATGTTAACCCCCTATTTCTGGCACTCAACATGAAGGGGAAAAAATGCACAAGCCTTTCTGATTATTTTATATTAGTAGTTTACAGTCTTGCCTGTAAATAAATTACCTGTGAAGTTTTAGAAAAAAACATCCCAAAGTACAGGACACACTTGAAATCTATTATATCCCTGAGGGTTGAATCTAGATATTAGCATTTGAACAAAACAACCCAGATCTTGAAGTGATTCCAGCTTGCAGCCCACTTGAGACTGTTAACTTCTTGGCCCCTGGGGTAGAGTAGCAGAGTGAGTAAGACTTTCTTTATGTTTGGTTACCCACTCATCTACTGGTGGGCCTGGTCTGCTCCCGAATCTTGGCTATTGTAAATAACACTGCAGTGATCATAAGGGTGCATATATTCTTTTGTAACCGTGTTTCAGGTTTCTTCTAGGAAGTAGAATCACTGGGTCATAAGGCAGTTTCCTTTTTATTTTTTTGAGGTAATTCCATACTGTTTTCCATGGTGGCTGCACCAACCTGCATTGCCACCAACAGTGCACAAGGTTTCCCTTCTCTCCACACTTTTACCAAAACTTGTGGTTTGTTGACTTATTGGTGATGGCCATTCTGACATGGTATCTTATTATGATTTTAATTCGTATTTTTCTGGAGGACATTGTGCTAAATGAAATAGGAAGGAAGACAAGTACAATATGATTTCACTCATATGTGGAATCTAATGAATTAACATGCAAAATAGAGATAGACTCAGGTAGAGTGCCAGTTTACAGCTGTCAGGGGTGGGGGACTGGGTGGGTGGGTAGACAGATCGAGCCAAAAAGAGAGAAAAAAGAACTTTATGATTGGGAGTAAGATGATTTTTATTCCTGTTTGGCTACTTACAAATTGTATGATGATAGACTACATCACTTTCTTAAACTATGGAAATGATATTAATGACATCTTTTGTGGTGAAAATATCAATAACCCATGAAATGTTCCCAGCACACTGTCTGGAACTTTGGTTGTGCCTGGTAAGTGGCAGTATTTTGTATCTCTTGTCCATACTCTGCAGAGATTTTTGGTTGTTCATGAAATCTTAAGTATGTATTCCTCTGTCCCTGGGTAGAAGTAAGAAGCTATTATCGGTCCCTAAATCTCTTTCAAATAATTAATTTCATGTCATTTTTAATGAGTAGTATGGGACTTATATTTCTATAGGAGATTGACAATATTTAGTAACAGGATCAATAAACTACTTATCTTGGGAGTAACCCAGACCACTTAATAATGAGACCTGTTATTTTATGCCTTGATTAGTTAGTATTGATGTCTGGAAGTGACCATTGACATACTTTTAGAGACAGTTTTTTTAATGTAGATACTGTCCTTTCCTCTGAAAACTTGTTTACTTTTCTCACACAGGTGTAGGCAGCAAGGTTGTTTGAATTAGTCTTTTGAATGTTTAATAGAGATGAGTAATTGTTTGCAGCTGCATATGTCTGTAGGTATTGGTTTTTCTTTTAGTAAGGGACAAGATAATTTGCCCAGTGACTTTGGAAAGTGCAGTCTTGGTTGTCCCCATATGCTTAAGAGTGTCTTTGCTTCTTGAATTGAAAAACTACTGGAGATTCCTGCCCCTCCATAACACATAATGGTAGTGGAGGACAGGTGGCCAATTTTATCTTCAGATTTTTTTTCTCCCTTCAATAAAAAAGGAAATCAGTAGTGTTTCATTCTGAGTGAAGATTATGAACACAAACAGTGGATAGGCTTTTCAGGGTGGAGCATAGTGACCTCAAGGGATTGGGCCCTTCTAACTTACCTCATCTTCAAAAGATATTTTAGATGTTATTAGGATGTGATAAATATTGTAGAGCTTGAAATTATAGAAGTGAGCCTACAGATATGATGTGCTACCAGAAGTCTTATTTGGCAGTTTTGGGAAAAGCCTCTACAATCTTCAGGTTTTATTGGAAGTTCTCAACAACACCAATATACAGAACCAATTCTACTGCCCCCTGCAAAACATGACATGTGTCCTCCAAATGCAGCAATGCAGCTATGAACCCAGAAAGTTGTCAGTTGAAGATGAGTTTCTATTAGTGCCAATAGATTTGTAGATAGATGTGAGGACTGACAATTTACCCAGCTCTCCTGCCCTAACCTCCTTTGTTGCTTGGCAGAGGCACAGCTGACCTGGGAATGGAAAACAGCAACAGTAGCTTCTTGGGAATATAGTACCCTGGCCTGATAAATCTCAAACCTGTGTTCTTTGTGTCCTTAATAAAGAGTGGACTTTGAACTTGTGACAATGTTGAAAAGTAGGCTTTGAGATCTTGCACTTAGAAACAGGATTTTTTAAAAGAAATTTTACCTAGAGAGCTTGTAGGGAATGGAAGAGGACCAGCAGCAAACAGTGGGGTTTAAGGGTCATAGTTTTGCCATTTCCTGGTTATGGGATCTGGTATGATCTACTTAACTGTCTCCGCCTCATATGTATAAAATGGAACAATATTTTTCTGGGTTAGTTTTGTTGTGTGGACAAAAATAGTCTTCAGTAGTTTGGAGAAACCACATACTGTAAAGTGCTGAACACATGTGAACATTTTGCTTGTTCAGTTTTTTGTTTTATGCATGAGAAACAGAGGTAGGGAGAGTTTTTAATTAGAAACATTTTGACTCTTGGGCAGTAGCTCATTTCTCTATCCTCCAAAATCTGGTCAGCCTGAGCTTAAGTCTTCTGTCAGCTATCAGTGATAGCATATACCCCGGTCGGTGTGCTCCTCCCCACGGTGGAGCTGGCCTTAGGGAGGGGGTGCAGCGTAGTATTAGAAGGTTGCAGCTGGAGTTTAATAGGCACTGTATTCAAGTGCCCACTGAGCCATATCCAAGCTGCTTGATCTTGATCTTTCATCTCTCATTTTCTTGTATGGGGTAGTTATAGGATTAAATGAACTCTTCCTTCCAGTGGTGGTTAGCATATGGTAAATGTTATTTCAAAGAATTACTAAAAACTATAACATCTAGAGAGAATGGTCTTATGATCTTATTTTGGTAATTAAATTTCTAAAGAAAGACTAGCATTTGTCTCATATTTTTCATAGTTCTTCCAAATAACACTTCACCTATTGTTCACAAACTTATACCTAATAATAAAATTTATTGAGTACTTACTATATGCCAGAAATTGTACATACATATTTTCCCCACTGTGTTTGTGAGACAGACATTTTAATTCCCATGTAATGACAGTGCAACTGAGGCATCACAAAATCGAGTTACTTGACCAGGAGTTTTAACCAGTGGCAGGGCTGACTCTAAACTTGTATCTGAAATCCTTCAAAATGCGTGTTCTGTATTCCACTCAACTGTAAATATTCTTGCCTTCTGAGGAGACAGAATTATCTATTGATCTTTAAATAGCAATGAAAATCTATATCCTCACCTTATACCATAGGTATATTCCTGAAGTTTTGGACAAATAAATTGTTTTTGTTAGTCAAATCACATTCCAAATTTACAAGGAATATTATTTTTGCATAAAATCTTCTCAAATCTTGAATTTAAAAAACAAACTTAGATACTAATCAGAGTGAGGCTTAAGTACAGTAATAATAGTATGTGATACCATGGAATGGGTTAGTATTAGTAAAAGATATAATTCTTTTGTGAAGTTGTTTTTGGTAAGGAGAGGACTGTTTATATGACAAGGAAAACTAAGGTAAATTCAGTTCTGCCAGGCTAGCTACCTATTTCAACCACTAGATGGCAGTGTTGGCATTGAAATGGCAATGAAAATGTTCTTTAAATTGAGAAAGCTGTGTAAAATGCAGGCTATTGCTAAATTTACAAGATAGAAAATGATTTGATGAAACAATCTGATATGAGTCACTGTATAATAATATTTGTATCTACTGTTATTGGCAAGGTACATTCTGAAGGGAATCTTTTGCATCCCGTGCCTAGGGGTCGTGGGGATGGTTTCCGCAGGTGCCAAAAAAACTGCGCTCTGGGGACTAGTTCAATTCCTGCTTTTCCATTCGCAAATTGTAGGCATGCTGGATGTTTCCAGTGCGAAAGAACTTTCCTTAAAACAGCAGTCACGACCACTCACTAATTATCTTAAGGAATTCAGTCCTTGTCACAGACGTCATCCTGCTCATCCTCATTAGACCCTGTGCAGTCCATGGGACTGCTGTCCAAATGCCTTTTTACATAGATGGATAGATAAAGTCCTTGAGCTTTCAAGTCTCCCCCTTTTGCTGTGGAGCAGGAGCTGAATTAGGCGGTGCATTTTGTCTAACTCAAAAGTTAATCGCCTTATACTTAGTAGTGGCATTTCCTAGGTGTGTGCCCCTCCTTCCTTACTTAGCTCTTCCTCCACCACAGCTCTCCCCAGAAGTACCTTTAGAACCATCAGGCTGTAGGGGGTGAGTGTCAAGACAAGCTATTTAACAGTATTATTTTTCAAGAAAGAAATATTAAAAATTTTATTCGCATTGTCTCATAAAGCATGCCACTCTGTTTAAAACATTATTTTAACGCATTGCGGATGGATCATGAGAATTCTTGTGTTTTCTGTTCTAAGATTTGTGGCCAATTACAAGAATTCTTGGCTTTTCATTGTTTTCATTTAGTGAGAAACAATGTAACAAAAACACATCTGCTGAAGTTAAAAATTACAAAAGTGGCCCTGGCCAGTTGGCTCAGCGGTAGAGCGTTGGCCTGGTGTGCAGGGGACCCGGGTTTGATTCCCGGCCGGGGCACACAGGGGAGGCGCCCATTTGCTTCTCCACCCCCCCTCTCCTTCCTCTCTGTTTCTCTCTTCCCCTCCCGCAGCCAAGGCTCCATTGGAGCAAAGATGGCCCAGCGCTGGGGATGGCTCCTTGGCCTCTGCCCTGGGTGCTGGAGTGGCTCTGGTCATGGCAGAGCAACGCCCCGGAGGGGCAGAGCATCGCCCCCTGGTGGGCAGAGCGTCGCCCCTGGTGGGCATACCGGGTGGATCCTGGTCGGGTGCATGCGGGAGTCTGTCTGACTGTCTCTCCCTGTTTCCAGCTTCAGAAAAATACAAAATAAAAAATTACAAAAGTAATTAACAGTGATTAGTCTCTTGTTAGTAATAGAAAGAACTATTTTTATTTCAATTTGATGTTTTTAGCGTGCTCAGTAACCATACATAGTGACGAAGAACATGATAAAATTCTGGATATATTTGCTGACAATTTATGAGATATTCCAAGTGAAACTGATGAAAGAAAGCTTTGACAGTGGAAGCGATAGAGTTATTCCTTCCAAAATGTGAAAAATAGTAATTTCAAGTAATTCTGAACCTGAAAATTTGAACAATTCCATACATGATTTTGAGTGTAATTTGAGTCTTGGTTGCCAAGATAATGATTGGTCAAAGGAGGACTTTCAACTTAATTTGGAAAAATTTGTAGGTAAGTTTTGGGTTACAGTTATACTGTCTGATTCTAAGAACATCATTGAAGTCATCAATTTGATTTTTGAATTATTTTGTCATCAATCAAACATATATTATAACCAAAATGTGGGAAAGCACAAAATTCTGAAAGCAATAAAGTAGTCTCTTGTTACTCCAACAGATATGAAAAAATTTTTTAGGACTTACAGTGCTAGTGGGGCTTACTCAAAAGGATACCTGGAAAGAATATTGGCTTACAAATCCAGTTCTAGCTGTCCAATATTTTCTCAGATGATGAGTTGAAATCGTTTTGAACAAATCTGGACTTATTGGCATTTCAGTAACAATGCAAACATGACTAAATCAACAGAGTCTCTGGATGAGTTTGTTTGTCACAAACATTCCTGAGTAGACATCTTTATTTACAAGATATTCACCCAGAAAATAGATACAACTTCCTAAAACTTGAGGGCTACCTCTTTCCAAATAAATTTGAGCTCATTTTCTCAGGTTCCGGAAGTATCCCAATGCCCAGACAGACAAGATGGAGTGCAGGTCAGCCTCTAGCTGTGACCCTGACAGCTACATTCTGCATGATTGTTGGTCTACACCAGGTCTCCATACTCAGCCCACTGACCATGCAGACCCACCCACCCAGACCATGTGGAGATGGGGACAGCAGTCAGACATCAGCCACAATCACCATGGCACTTCCACAGTGGAACTGCATGCCCAGTGCTGGAGCTGTGGTGCCCTTTGCTCTTGCAACAAATAAGGATGCAGGTCCCTAGTCACTGACACACAGCAATGGCCACAGCACTCTTCTCAGGGAAAAGAAGTTTATGGAAACTAGTCAAGTTTGCTCCAGCTTTGGGAAAATATAGAACCGCTTCTTTGAGTATTTTCTTACACAAGAAGCTTTGTAAGCTTGCTCTCATGCAGATATGAGAAAAAACGACTGCTTGAGGAGGGTTTAGAGGTCACTGAAAATGTTCACTTGTTTATGTAAATGGGTGCCCTTAGTTTCATGAGTCCTCGGCTGACAGCCATTAGCATGGCTGGCTTGTGAACGCTGAGGGTGCGGCCCAGCTCGGCCCACCCCTGTGTGTCTGATTTTGCAGGCCACAGCCTTGCAAAGCTTGGCATCCTCACCTAGACAGATGCACGTGCTTCCAAGGTTGTCTAAGAGCTTGCTGAGACTCAGGAGCTCTGTGCCATTTTTGGGGTCTGGTGCTCAGTAAGTGTGGAGAAGCTGTGACTGCTCCCTCAGCACCCAGCTGCTCCCAGCACCCAGTAGGTTCTCCTCGGCTTTGTTGGGCTGTATGGACCTCGGTGTGGGGAGGAAAGCCTTGGAGAGAGAGCTAGAGACCTGGTGTTTCTACTCTTGTTTTCCGTGAAACCTCTGGGTGACCTTAGGCTCTACTCAGCCCCACTGAGCTAAGTTCCTGTGACTTTAAAGCAAGGTTGGATTGAGGCACGACTGTCTCTGTAATTCTAAGACTGCCTATGGACCTCATAAAACCCATGTGACTATGGTGGTGAGACTTGCAGGGAGAGCCCTTAATCTGTGTGCCCTGAGCTGGAAGGGACCTTTACTGGGCTAATGACAAAGGCTTCCCCTCTGTCAGCTCCTTGATGCTGTTACCCTGGATGATGGACTCAGCTCGGCTGCTACAGAAATTCATGGTCCCCGTGTTGACTGCTCTCATCTGCAAAGCTAATCACATTTTAAGCTCTTTGAGTTTTTCTTCTTTGAATAATTACTTGCTCTTTCTGCCTAACATATCTTTATTTACTTATTGTTATTGAATTTATTGGGGTGACATTGGTTCAGAAAACCATACACTGCACACACTTCGTGTGCCCATCGCCCCAAGCAAAGTCTCTCTCCATCCCCACACCCCCTTAGCCCTGCTCCCCCTCACTCACCCCTGTTCCCTCTGGCTGTCACCACAGTGTTGCCTGTGTCTGTGTGTTACATGTTCTGTTTTTCCGCTTAATCCCTTCACCTTCTTTCATCCAGTCCCCCTTTCCCTCAGACAGCTGTCCCTCTGCTCCCTGTGGCCCTGCCTCTTTTTCTATTTTGTTCATCAGTTTATTTTGTTCATTAGATTCCACATACAAGTAACATCACACAGTACTTGTCTTTCTCTGCCTGGCGTATTTCACTTAGCACAATACTCTCCAGGTCCATCCATGCTGTCACCAAAGGTAAGATTTCCTTCTTTTTTACAACCAAGTAATATTCCACTGTGTAAATGTACCACAGCTTTTTATCCACTCACCCACGGATTTTTAGTTGTCATTTAGATTTATAAATTCCACTGAAGACTCCTCTCAGACAGAAGGGAGAAAGGAGGAAAAAGGGATGGAGAGATAGACTGAGTCACAGAGCTCGTCTGTTAAAACACAATCCTAACCACCCTTAGCTCCAGAAGGACATTTCCCACTACTGCAGGGACAGGAGCATGAAAGGCCAACTTGTTAAGATTGAAGTGAAACCCAGCAACACCACAAACTATCAACAGTCTTAAAGTGAGACTCAGTCTTCCTCTCTGTCTGTCTGTCTGTGTCTTTCTCTGTAAATGCCTAGGGAAACAGAACAGCCTCTCATTTCCACACGCCTGAGGCTCCTGGTGGCTTAACCTGTGACCTTGCAGAGGGTCTGGCCAAGGTGGCCACCGAGGCAGGAAGTGGCCCATGAGCCCGCCCCATGGCAGGAAGTGGCCCCTGACCCCGCCCCATGGCAGGAAGTGGCTTATGAGCCCACCCCATGGCAGTGTGCGAGTTTTGGATATTTCGTATATATGTTGTGAGTGGGGGACGTCCTGGTGTGGGTTTGAGTGTCCTTTTGTAGCTATCCTCCTACTGACCTGCTGCTGTTTCTCCCTGGGATAGGCGTGTGTCTGTCTGTCCATGGTAAGATTGTCTGTGTGTGTCCCCAGGAGGGTGAGTGTGTCTGTCTTCAGTAGGGTCCTCAGTAGAGGTGTGTGCAGGGTGTGAGTTTGGGGGTATGGAAGCTCCTCCTTCACCTGCCTGCAGCCCAGCCTCAAAAGAGGGAGACTCCTGCAGAGTCCTGGGGGCTGGAGGATGTCTGTGGCCTGCAGAGTGGTGTCTGGAGTCACTGCGTGGGGCTCAAGACCGGTACCCCTTGTCCAGGGCCATTTCTGGGAGTCTGGTTGGTGCCTCGTGGCCTTAGGAGATGGATTCCTAGGTCACACTCACAACGGGAGCCCTTGTGTTTTTGCTCCTTCTGCACCCAAGGTCAATACATGTTCACAGGATTTGGATCCAGAGACTGAATGAGACTTAGGCGGACCTACTTGGGCACCATGTTCATGTGGCACTGCCCCAGGAAAAAGGCAGAGGGCGCTAATGCCATGCCGAGCCTGGGCCTGGGACCCTGTGCAGTGGACACTCAGCAGGGAGCGGTGCAGAGCAGTCTGGTCCGAGTATCCTGCCCACGGAGCCGCAGGCAGAGAGCGCAGGGACAGTGTCCAGGAGCCAGGTCAGCCTCCCCGTGGAGCCTTGAGCCAAGGGCGCAGCGGTCCCGCAGGAGCAGAGGTCACATTCTCCACATACATACATCCTGCGGGAAGGGAGCCCCTGGACTCCTTCTCATAGTAGCAGTGTTAAACATACAAAGGTTACAGAAGAAGTCGGTTATACTGAAATGTATTTCGGAAACATGAAAGAAATTCATGACAGAGCTATGGGTGCACTTTTCTAAATTAATACACTAAATAGTAAATGTAGGGACAGGCCTACTAACTGGTTATTTCAAAGGGTTACCAGCCTGAGTGACTGACAACATGTACAACGTGGAGTGAAAATACCACGGTTTCTAGCTTAAGTTCCCGGCTGTGGTGATGCCACTTGGTGTTGTTGCTTCCATTCGTATGGGAGCAAACGCAGAATATCTCTTGGAGGCTGGTAAAAATAAAAAAATATATATTTTCTATTTACAGATGGAATATTTGGGAGGGAGCGCCCTCTAGCACCGTCGCAGTGAAAGTTCACTTCTTTTTACGGATCTCAGGCTGCTCATCCTTGACAGGTGTGGGGACTCCAAGCTGCACCTGAGCGAGAGAGTTGGAAATGGACTGAACTGCAAATGCCCAGAGGGAAGGCTGCAGGCCACGAGATGTTTATGTGCAAGGGCCTATGTGAGGGGATTTCACACATGGAACCTCCTTGACTGGTCCCCACCACCCTGTCAGCTGGAAATTATTAGCTTAATTTTTTAGATAAGAAAAGATATTCATTGGCCCTGGCCGGTTGGCTCAGTGGTAAAGCGTCAGCCTGGTGTGCAGGAGTCCCGGGTTTGATTCCCGGCCAGGGCACACAGGAGAGGTGCCATCTGCTTCTCCACCCCTCTCCCTCTTTTTTCTCTCTGTCTCTCTCTTCCCCTCCCACAGCCGAGGCTCCATTGGAGCAAGGTTGGCCCGGGCGCTGAGGGTGGCTCTGTGGCTTCTGCCTCAGGCACTAGAATGGCTCTGGTTGCAACAGAGCAATGCCCTGGATGGGCAGAGCATTGCCCCCTGGTGGGCATGCTGTGTGGATCCCAGTCGGGCACACGCGAGAGTCTGTCTGACTATCTCTCCCTGTTTCCAACTTCAGAAAAAAAAAATATATATATATAAATAAATATATATATATATATATATATATATATTTATTTACCTATGCTGGCATAGTGGTTAAAACCTTGACCTGGAAAGCTTGAGGTCACAGATTCAAAACTCCAGGCTTGCCCAGTCAAGGCATATATGGGAATTGATGCTTCCTGCTCCTCTCTCCTTCTCTCTCTCTATCTCTCTCTCCTCTCTAAAATGAATAAATAAAATAATAAAAAAATAAAAAAAGAAAAGATATTCATATTCTCTGAGAACTTAGCCCCAGTTCCTGAGTTTTCATAAAAGCAGAAATGTACATGACAAGAAAGCACAGAATAGTGGTTAAGTGTGGGCTGTGGGGTCCTGCCTGAGCTCCATCCAGCAATTAGAACTGGGTGACCTTGGGGAAACTGTGTAAATGGTTTGTGCCTTAGTTTTCCCATCAGTGAAACCAGGATAATAACAGTGCCAACCTAAGGTTGTTGTTTTCTGTGTTGATATTTTTACTGCTCCCGGAAACAGTGTCGGGTGCACAGAAAGTGCCCAGAAGTGTTGGAGGAATAAATGAAAAATGAAAATAAATGATAAATCCTAGGTCCCAGATGATGGGTCCTAAAAGAGGAAGGTGTTGACATCATCCTGCAGGTTACAAAATAGCCAGTTAATTCCAGCCAATGATGACTCTGCTCAAGCATGAATCTGTGGGATCCCAGCCCTTACCAGACAGAAGTGAGGATCACGGCCATGGTAGCCAGTGCTGCCTTTGCTGGGGCAGAGACATCGGTGAGCCAAGCCCTCAGCACAGTGAGTTCACATTCCAGTGGGGAAGATGGCAGTAGACACATTAATAATACAATGTCAGGAAGTGGACGGAATCAGAAAGGCCAGTGAGACAGACAGTAGGACAGCAATCTTGTGAATTCGAGTAAGAAAACATTATAGTCAGAATTATGCAGGAAGTATTTATTGTGCATATTTCAAATGCAGTTACGTCCATAAAATATGTCTAGATAAGTGCAAACCTTTCTGTTAGCTCATTAGTTCCCTTTATTATAGGAACATGCTTCTGTTTTCACCTCTACTGCTATTTCTCACTTGCTTTCTGGCACCAGCCATCACTTTTCTGTTTATAGTATCATTCTAAGACTCCGGGATTCACATAGAGCAAGGTTTTCTGGTCACGTTTCACTATTAATTAATTTGCCACTGCGTTATATTTTTTCCTGTTTTTCTTTCTTTTTTTTTTTTTTTTTTTTTTTTTGTATTTTTCTGAAGTTGGAAACCAGGAGGCAGTCAGACAGACTCCCACATGTGCCAGAACAGGATTCACCTGGCACACCCACCAGGGGGCAATTCTCTGCCCATCCAGGGCATCGCTCTGCTGTGACCAGAGCCACTCTAGCGCTTGAGGCAGAGGCCAAAGAGCCATCCTCAGCGCCCGGGCCATATTTGCTCCAATGGAGCCTCAGCTGTGGGAGGGGATGAGAAAGACAGACAGGAAGGGGGGGTGGATTAGCAGATGGGCACCTGTCTTGTGTGCCCTGGCCAGTAATCAAACCCAAGACTCCTGCACACCAGGCCGACACTCTACCACTGAGCCAACTGGCCAGGGCCTCCTGTTTTTCTTTCAGTGTTCAAGTGTTGGTACTGTAATGTATTCAGGGACCTAGAGGACACACTTACCAAACTCTAATGTAAATTACAGTCATAAACCGTGTGGTTATTTGATGTGTTAGAATGAATTCTTAATCTGATAAAAACACATTGCATGATTTCCAAACTTTCTTTACATACTTGTACTAGCAAGAGTTCTCCAGGGACACAGGACCAAGAGGCTGCATATTTATTTTAAGGAGTTGGCTGACATAAACGAGAAGCCTGAAAAGTCTCAACATCTGCAGATGGTGACCTGGAAACTCAGGAGGGCTGACAGTGTGACTGTAGGACACTCTTGAGGCCACAAAAAAGAAACATGTCTTCAAGTATCTCAATCCCTAATGCATGTAGTTTGACTGTGGTGGCTTATGAAAGTATCCTTCAGATTCAATATTGCTGTTTTATTCATGGGCAGATTCCAGAGTTCACAAAGTCCACATTCTGTTTAGTGACACACCCCAGTGTCCATCGTATCCTCCTATTCATGCCCTTGAACTTTCTCTAAAACAGCGGTTCTCAACCTGTGGGTCGCGACCCCAGCGGGGTCACCTAAAGCCATCGGAAAATACATAATGCATATCAGGTATTTACATTCCGAATCATAACTGTAGCAAAATTACAGTTATGAAGTAGCCACCAAAATTATTTTTTGGTTTGGGGTCACTGCAACATGAGGAACTGTATTGCGGGGTCACGGCATTAGAAAGGTTGATAACTGCTGCTCTAAAAGGAGTGGACAACCTTCCTGGGAACACACTGCTGAGAACACAAGCTATGCCCGTGGTTACTTTAAAAAGAATTGTTAATAACTTTAACAGCCAGAGTGAGTATCAATTTTTACTTTCCTTGCATTTGATGATTAACCATCTTCAAGAACTATCCTGTCCTAGATTGGCATATATTAAAGTACCCAGTCTGCACAGCAGGAATTTATAATAAAGAAGTATCATAATTACTACAGGTTGAAGTCTCCCCCCACAAAGAAAAGATATGTTGAAATCGTAAATCAAAATGCCAGCCCTGGCTGGATAGCTTGGTTGGTCGGAGCAACGTCCTAAAGTGCAGAGGCTGCTGGTTTGATCCCCAGTCAGGGCACACACAGGAACAGGTTGATGTTCCTCTTTCTCTCTCCTTTCATCTTTCACTAAAATCAATAAATAAAAATTAGAAGGAAAAAGAAATCATAACAACACATTCGTGCAGAGTCTCGTTCCCTTTTCATCGGTGAGGGACTTTGTCCTGGGAGTTTCTGGAACATCAAGAGTCGTGTATGCAGTGGACCTGAATTGTGCTGCTCAAAGGATGTCCTTGCTTGGAAACCTGACCAGACAGGTAAGGCCTGCCAGGTCGTGCAGCGAATGCTCATCTGCGGGTCTATTTCTTTCATGTTCCTGTTTATGGAATGGAAGGAGCGTTCCGGGGCCTTCAGGAGGGGGTGACAGTTGGGAATGCTGAGCTCTTCTGGGAAGTACGTGTACTGAGGAGGGCATGGCCTCCCTGAGGTGTGGGCATGGGCCACTTCCCTTTTCCTTCCCTTCGATTTGTTTTTGTCCTGAAGTGGTTTGAACGCTACAGCATTGTTGTTGTTGTTGTTGCTCTTCTTCTTCTTCTTCTTCTTCTTCTTCTTATTATTATTATTAATATCGTGACAGAGACAGGGACAGACAGACAGGAAAGGAGAGAGATGAGAAGCATCAGTTCTTCACTTCAGCACCTTAGTTGTTAGTTGATTGCTTTCTCATATGTGCCTTGATGGGGGTGCGTACAGCAGAGTGAGTGACGTCTTGCTCTAGCCAGCGACCTTATGAACTTGCTCAAACCAGAGGAGCTCGTGCTCAAGCCGGGGATCTCAGGGTTTACCAACCTGGGTCCTCCACGTCCCAGTCCACCACTCTCTCCACTGCTCCAGGCTGTGGTGTTATTTTGAAGCGCGTTACGTGTGTGCTGAGTATACAGATTTTCAACGTGAACACGTTCCCGATGGCCACAGTCTGTGCAACGGGAAGAAAGATGCTGAGGACTGTTACCCTGAGGTGCGCGGTGGCCCTTTCATTTCCCCACGGGGTGAGGTCCGTGGAGAAGGCCGCGGCCGCGCGGCTCCGTGCTGCCCTCGCGTGGACACGCTGCGAATCGCAGGGAGGGCTGCGTCCTCGGGGATGCGTGGTCCGCGGTGTCCTTAGTCAGTGGAGGTGACTGTACTG